>NC_037672.1:66351158-66351713 GCF_003255815.1 Theropithecus gelada | reverse complement strand
CCGTCTAAAAAAAAAAAAAAAAAAAAAGAAATCGAGACCATCCTGGCCAACATGGTGAAACCCCGTCTCTACTAAAAATACAAAAATTAGCCGGGTGTGGGCGTGCCTGTAGTCCCAGCTACTCGGGAGGCTGAGGCAGGAGAATAGCTTGAACCCAGGAGGCAGAGGTTGCACTGAGCTGAGATCATGCCACTGCACTCCACCCTGGCGACAGAGCAAGACTCCATCTCAAAAATAAATAAGTAAATAAGAAACTGTGGGGCCGGGCGCGGTGGCTCAAGCCTGTAATCCCAGCACTTTGGGAGGCCGAGACGGGCGGATCACGAGGTCAGCAGATCGAGACCATCCTGGCTAACACAGTGAAACCCCGTCTCTACTAAAAAATACAAAAAAAACTAGCCGGGTGAGGTGGCGGCGCCTGTAGTCCCAGCTACTCGGGAGGCTGAGGCAGGAGAATGGCGGGAACCCGGGAGGCGGAGCTTGCAGTGAGCCGAGATCGTGCCACAGCACTCCAGCCTGGGTGACAGAGCGAGACTCCGTCTCAAAAAAAAAAAA
>NC_037672.1:66311102-66351100 GCF_003255815.1 Theropithecus gelada | reverse complement strand
CCCCCCCCCCCCCCGGGGGGGGAAAAGAGGAGACCCCCCCAAAAAAAAAAAAAAAAAAAAAAAAAAAAAAAAAGAAACTGTGGCCTAAGTCTTTCTCTTAAATATAGTTAAATTCAGCCAGGCGTGGTGGCTCACCTTGGCCTCCCAAAGTGGTGTAATCCCAGCACTTTGGGAGGCCAAGGTGGGTGGATCACCTGAGGTCAGGAGTTCGAGACCGGCCTGGCCAACATGGTGAAACCCTGTCTCTATTAAAAATACAAAAATTAGCCGGGCGTGGTGGCACGCGCCTGTAGTCCCAGCTACTCGGGAGGCTGAGGCAGGAGAATCGCTTGAACCTGGGAGGCAGAGGTTGCAGTGAGCCGAGATCACACCACTGCACTCCAGGCTGGGTGAAACGATGAGACTCAGTCTCAAAAATAAATAAATATAGTCAAATTCAGAAGGAGGAGGAAAAGGATATATAGTAGTCCCCACTTATCTGCAGAGGATACATTCCAAGACCCTCAGTGGATGCCTGAAATACCAGATAATACCAAACCCTATATATACTATGTTTTTTCCTACACATACATACCTACGATAAAGTTTATACATTAGGCACAGTAAGAGATTAACAATTACTAATGATAAAATAGAAAAATTATAACAGGCCAGGCGTGGTGGCTCACCCTTGTAATCCCAGCACTTTAGGAGACTGAGGCAGGTGGATAATCTGAGGTCAAGAGTTCAAGACCAGCCTGACCAACAAAGTGAAAACCCTGCTCTAGTGAAAATACAAAAATTAGCCGGGCATGGTGGTGGGTGCCTGTAGTCTCAGCTACTTGGTAGGCTGAGGCAGGAGAATGGCTTGAACCCAGGAGGCAGAGGTTGCAGTGAGTCGAGATCGTACCACTGCACTCCAGTCTAGGTGACAGAGTGAGACTCCATCTCAAAAAAAAAAAAAAAGACAGAAAAATTGTAACAATATGCCAGTATCACTACTCTTATACTTCGGGGCCATTATTAAGTAAAATAAAGGTTACCTGAACACAAACAGGGAAACTGGGATAGTTGATCTGATAACTGAGAAGGTCATGACATGACCAACCAGAGGGCAGAGCAGACAGCATGGATACACTGGACAAGAATGATTCATATCTTGGGCGGGATGACAGAGGAGGGTGCAATATTTCATCACACTACTCAGAAAGGTGTCTACTTTAAAACTAATAAACTGTTGGCCGGGTGCAGTGGCTCATGCCTGTAATCCCAGCACTTTGGGAGGCCGAGGCGGGAGGATCACGAAGTCAGCAGATGGAGACCATCCTGGCTAACACGGTGAAACCCCATCTCTACTAAAAATACAAAAAAAAAAATCAGCCGGGCATGGTGGCGGGCACCTGTAGTCCCAGCTATTCCAGAGGCTGAGGCAGGAGAATGGCGTGAACCTGGGAGGTGGAGCTTGCAGTGAACCGAGATTGTGCCACTGCACTCCAGCCTGGGCGACAGAGCAAGACTCCCGTCTCAAAAAAAGAAAGAAAGAAAAATCGACTGTATGGAAAATACAGGGCTTTCATCAGCAGACAGAAAACTTGGTAGTTGTGAAACTTCTCATTGGAGAAAGATCTCCATAAAGAAATCATGCAGCTGGGCCAGGCACGGTGGCTCATGCCTGTAATCCCAGCACTTTGGGAGGCCAAGGTGGGCGGATCACAAGATCAGGAGATCGAGACCATCCTGGCCAACACAGTGAAACCCCGTGTCTACTAAAAATACAAAAATTAGGTGGGCATGGTGGGTGGCGTGTGCCTGTAGTCCCAGCTACTTGGAAGGCTGAAGCAGGAGAATTGCTTGAACCCAGGAGGCGGAGGTTGCAGTGAGCTGAGATTGTGCCACTGCGCTCCACCCTGGCAACAGAGCAAGACTCCGTCTCAAAAAAAACAAAACAAAACAAAAAACAAAAACGAAAGAAATCATGCAGCTGATAGACACAGTGAAAGCACTGTGACTTTCTTCTACCTTGGCCAGTCTGGAGCAGAACACAGCCAGTCCCTCATACAGGGTCTGCATCAGCCCTCATTTTCCACCCACACGTTTCTAGGTGTAACCACTTCCTTGTAGAGTCTAGACTATCAAAACTGGGGGATCTGGCTCCATGGCAGCAAAATACTTCTCTCTGCTTTGCCTCAGCAGGAAGCATACATGAGATTGTAACTAGGGCAGGAATGGTCCTCAGAACAAAGACCTAGGTTGAGCACAGTGGCTCACACCTGTAATCCCAGCACTTTGGGAGGCTGGGCCGGGCAGATCACCTGAGGTCAGGAATTTGAGACCAGCCTGGCCAACATGGCGAAACCCTGTCTCTACTAAAAATACAAAAATTAGCCGGGCGCGGTGGCAGGTGCCTGTAATCCCAGCTACTCAGGAGGCTGAGGCAGGAGAATCGCTTGAACCTGGGAGGCGGAAGTTGCAGTGAGCCAAGATTGTGCCATTGCACTCCAGCCTGGACAATGAGCGAAACTCCGTCTCAATTAAAAAAAAAAAAAAAGAATAAAGATGTAACCTGTAATTCTGGTTAGATCATAAACCTGGCTTTTTAAACATCTATATCTTCCTGCTGGACTGCCGCTCTGACCTATATGCCTCTGTTGACTCACTACCTAGGTGAGTCCTGGCTATGGAAGTAAATTACCTGGCTGCTAGTGTCTGGCTCAGAACTGACAGGAGCTCCCAGTTATCTCCCTTCTTCTAGCTGGGTATCAGTGATTCCTGCTGGGGCTGACCCCTAACTCCGTAGCCATGTCACAAAATACCCATGTTTATGGTGGTGATATGAAAAGGGCAAGAGAACCAAAAGTTATTGACCGAAGGCCTTTTGTGCACAAGAAAGCAGTCCTAGATAAAATACATTTGTAAGGGCAATAATGTTGGAAGCAGAGGATTTTTTTTTCTCTAAGCAACAAAGAGCTATGGAGAATCCAAGAGCTTTCAATGAGTAATTCAAGGAGTAATAAGAAGTTTGGGAGTGGGTGCCAGAAGGAAGCTTTGCTATAAGCAGAACTGGAAAAAGATATTAAAAATCATAAATAGGCCAGGCACAGTGGCTCATGTCTGTAATCCCAGCACTTTGGGAGGCCGAGGTGGGTGGATCACAAGGTCAAGAGTTTGAGACCAGCCTGGCCAATATGGTGAAATCCTGTCTCTACTAAAAATAGAAAAAAATTAGCCGGGCATGGTGGCATGTGCCTGTAGTCCCAGCTACTCAGGAGGCTGAGGCAGAAGAATCACTGGAACCCAGGGGGCAGAGGTTGCAGTGAGCCGAGATCACGCCACTGTAGTCCGGCCTGGGCGACAGAGTGAGACTCCATCTCTAAATAAATAAATAAATAAATACAATCATAAATAAAAAAAGATAATAAAAAATAAGGATTATTAACAAGTTTCTGGATTTAAGTAAATGTATTTATTTAAATGTTGCTCTATACTAGAAGTTTTTGTTTTTGTTTTTGGCAGACAGAATCTGGCTATGTTGCTCAGGCTGGAGTGTAGTGGCTATTCAATCACAGGCATAATCATGGCAAAGCAAACTACAGCCTCAAACTCCTCGGTTCAGGTGATCCTCCCACCTCAGCCTCCCTAGGAACACGCCATCGTGCCCAGCTAAACCAGAGTTTTTAATCTGAAGCCTAAGCATATTTTGGAGGGGTGGGTATATGGAATGTTTTTGAAACCATGAACATTCTGTATACATGTAAGTCTTTTTTTTTTTTGCTAAAAAGGTTCATATTTCATTGTCTTCTAAAATGGGTCTATGTCCTAAAAGGTTAAAAACCAACTATCTAAACCCGCTCTTTTTTGATATATTTCCTGGTAATAAGTTATTAAAATAAAGGTTTTATAGTATAAAGAATGCTATTTTTTATGAAAAAGTCATGTTACACTAAAATTCTGTATTCATCAATGACCTCAGGTTGTCATAACTATGAGATGCTGAACTATTTACTGATTTTGATCTTGTTCTGTAGTTATATAGGATATCAATATTGGCAGAGATAGGTGAAGGTTGCACAGAACCTCCCTGTACATTTCTTTGCAACATCCTATTAATCTATACATATTTTATTTGAAAAATAAACATTTTTTTAAAAATTAAAAAAAAAAAAAAAAAAAAAAAAAACAAGCCAAGCGTGGTGGCTCACGCCTGTAATCCCAGCACTTTGGGAGGCCGAGGCAGGTGGATCACCTGAGGTCAGGAGTTCGAGACCAGCCTGGCCAACACGGTGAAACCCCGCCTCTACTAAAAATACAAAAATTAACTGGGCATGATGACGCATGTCTGTAATCCCAGCTACTCAGGAGGCTGAGGCAGAAGAATCGCTTGAACCTGGGAGGTGGGAGATTGCAGTGAGCTGAGATCGCGTCACTGCACTCCAACCTGGGGGACAGAGCGAGACTCTGTCTCGTTGCGGGGTGGGCGGGTGTGGTGGCTCAAGTCTGCAATCCCAGCACTTTGGGAGGCCAAGACGGGAGGATCACCTCAGGTCAGGAATTCGAGACTAACCTGACCAACATGGAGGAACCCTGTCTCTACTAAAAATACAAAATTAGCCAGGTGTGGTGGTGCATGCCTGTAATCCTAGCTACTCAGGAGGCTGAGGTAGGAAAATCTCTTGAACCCAGGAGGCAGAGGTTGCGGTGAGCCGAGATTGCACCATTGCACTCCAGCCTGGGCAACAAGAGTGAAACTCTATCTCAAAAAAAAAAAAAAAAAAAACCAAAACCACAGATCCTAAAATTTGGTGGTATTTGGTTCTTAATCCCAGCTCTGTATTTAAAACCTATATGATGCTAGGCAAGTTACTAAGTTCCCTGAGTTTCTTTCCTCATTGATAAAAAGGCACAATTGCAGTTAGAACTGTCACATACACGATTTTCAGCAAATGGCCCGACACACAAAGCATCATATAAATATATATACACTATCATGATTATTTTTAGACCATATGGTCATAACCCAGACATCACTCTTCACTGGGTGACAGGTACATAGCTTCCAGACATGGTTCCTAAGTGGAAATAAACTGTCTCCTTTGGAGTAGTTTTGGAAACCAAATCTATAAAGTGACAGTAAATATCATAAACAAGGAACTGCCCTTTGAAAATTAGAAGAAAAATGTCTAGTGCAACAGAATAATACGAAGTTGAGAAAGAAGGAAGAAAGGAAGAAAACTGTGTGCACATACACCACACATGTGCACACACACACACACACACAGAGCAAAAGTAGGGAACGAGACAATTTTTTAAATGGGTATTCCAGTCCATATTTGCTCAGCACTAACAGTGTGCTTAAAGACTCTGAAAGTTAGATAGAATCTTCATTTAAATTGTTTCTTTAATGGACAAATGAATGATAGTGTTCATTTCCCAGAGTTGCACATGTTTTCCATTAAGGATTATTTAACTCAACCTAAAATCTGCAAAAAGGCCAGTAAAAGAAAAACAAAAAGATGGTCATGTAATTAATCTTATTAATCATTTGCTTTCAAGGAGTATATATGCTAATGGAAGAGACACAGGCAAAAAAGAATTTTAATATCACAGTAACACAATAAGGTTTCAGACAGATTTGTACAGGGTACAGTGAGAACAGAGGAAATGGGGAAATTATGTCAAACTACAGGTTCCAAATTCCGGGAGGAGATGACACCTGAGCTGAGTCTTGAAGGTGGTGGGCGGTGTAAGAATGAGCCAGCGAAGGAAGTGCAGTGGTTGACAATAGCTGTCCTGGCAGAAGGAACAGTAAGAGCAAAGGGTGGGTGATGGCGGGGGGGCGGCTGCCACAGTGACATGTGCTGGCAACCACAAGCAGTTCAGTATTACCACTAGATCAAGTCTAAAGCAGGGCATGGCTTACAATAGTGTGGTATCTCACAAAGAGGGGAAATAGCATTTAAATAAATTTTTTCTTCAAGTTTTCCCACTGTACATAATAAACCCTAGGGAAAAAAAAAATACATTCTAGCAAAAATATTTGTTCAAATAAGCACTTTCATCATAGAATACCTATTTCTATGGTGAGCAAAGACATTACGTTTTTGAAATCTGGGCTTAACTGCCATAAAGAGTCTGCATTTCCTCCCTACTTTTCTCTAGGCTGAGATTTAAAGCATTTAAAAGCAGTACTTTTGGCTGGGCATGGTGGCTCATGCCTGTAATCCCAGCACTTGAGGAGGCTGAGGCAGAAGGATTGCTTGAGACTAGGAGTTCCATGCCAGCCTAGCCAACATAGCAAGACCCCTGTCTCTAAATACATGCATATATACATACCTACATATATAAAAGCAGTTTTGTTTTTTTTTTTTAACTGGCAGGAGTCTTGATATGGTTTGGCTCTGTGTCCCCACCCAAATCCTATCTTGTAGTTCCCATAATTCCTATGTGTTGTGGGAGGGACCCAGTTGGGAGATAATTGAATCATGGGGGTAGGTCTTTTCCATGCTATTCTTGTGATAGTAAGTCTCATAAGATCTGATGGCTTTAAAAACAGGAGTTTCCCTGCACAGGCTTTCTGTCTTTGCCCTCTGCCATCCATGTAAGACATGATCAGCTCCTCCTTGTCTTCCACCATGATTGTGAGATCTCCTCAGCCACGTGGAACTGTTAAGTCCACTGAACCTCTTTTTCATCCCAGTCGCAGGTATGTCTTTATCATCAGTGTGAAAACAAACTAATACAGGTCTGATGACCTCTCCTATAAAATGTGAGATCTAAAAGAATCACAGCAGCAGCTGAGACAACACTTGTCACAGAAACCTGTAGAACTGATGAATGATTTGTGCCTATTTGCTTAGGAATCCATTTTTCAAATCATTTTTGGAGAATTCAAATGCGAGGACTAAACATCATTGCTAATTTTATGGGCACAGGTAGGCTAAACACTCCTAAAAGCAGTAACTTAACCATGCCCTGAGAATGACCCTGTATGACAGATGCACCTCAATGTGTGCTCTGAGCTAGGGAATCCAGGAGTGGCCAACTTGGAGAGACACTCCTTGTCTATGATAAACAACTGAGCCCCTGGCCTGTCCTGTGGAACACGGGCCATACAGGGAATTGAGGCCCTGAGTTTTGTGTTAAATGAAGGTTGTCAAGTGAAAGCTATTAGGAGGGTGTTAAGTGAAAATGCTATATAAACTGCATAATATTTGCAGGTGGCTGCAGTTTTCCTGCCCAGCCTGCTGCCACTGGGCCATGAAGTTACACTGTGCTGCCCATGGCCACTGAACTGTAGGAAGGCATGTATCTTGGTAGCCTGCTGCCACTGGACTCCCTCCCCTATAGTAACGGCCTAATAAAACTCTACGTCTCGTTTTGCTGGCTTATGGTCTCTTCTTTGTCTTCTTGAACCTGGTGTCTTCCTTCTTAAGATTTTCTCTTTTTTTTTTAATAGAGAACAAAGAGTTTATTTTTAAATATTTTTCTTTCTTAATAGAAGTGGGGTGTTACCATGTTAGCCTGGCCGGTCTCAAACTCGTGGCCTCAAGTGTTCTACCCGCCTCGGCCTCCCAAAATGCTGGGATTACAGGCATGAGCCACCACACCCGGCGCCCATTAAGATTGATAGAAGTTCGGCACAACATCAGGGAAGTGGTATCTAGTGAAGGGAGCATATTTATGACTATTGTGTTTGTTGTGTGTATTTTAAATGTCACAGAGCCTGTTTTCAATGCTTTGAATGCTCTGTTTTCAATGTTCCAGTTGGACTCAATCAAAGATATCGATCTTATACCCCAGTCACTCTGTGAGCAACTGAGACTTATTTTGGGGAAGAGGACACAGCACAAAACCCGCATCCCCTGCCCCTTTCGTTACCCTCTCCAACGCACCTGAATGTTCAAATACATTAAGTAAGGCCTGATTCACAAAAACCCTCCTTGTCCTTTACTCTGAAGGGCAAAAACCTTGGATGATCCATAAAAAGAAATTCCATAGGGAACAGATTTCTGTAAAAACTACTTTGCCATGTTTAGCAAGAATTCTACTAGCTTGAAAATGGTAAGTGTGCAGAGAGAAGAATTGCTAAGGAAACGATGAGTAAATTATATGGTACTTGATAGTGTACTTCAAAAGCATGACAATCAATCCATGACTGCTGATATAAATAATTCAGAAGACATATTCTTACATTTCCTTGTAGGTGTAAAAACACTACTTCATCCCTAGCTATATGTTTACTTGTTAGTCTTTCCTCCTATTAAACGTTCCTAGGCAAGGAAAGGGGTTGGCCTATGGTATTGGATATAAGATGTGAAAGAGAAAAAAACAAAATTAATGGCAGGTAAAATAATAAGCAGTTTCCAAAGACTGGGCATAGTGGCTCACTCCTGTCATCCCAGCACTTTGGGAGGCTGTAGTGGGCAGATCACTTGAGGCCAGGAGTTCGAGACCAGCCTGGCCAACATGGCAAAACCCTGTCTCTACTAAAAATACAAAAATTAGCCAGGCATGGTGGTGCATGCCTGTAATCCCAGCTACTGGGGAGGCTGAGGCAGGAGAATCGCTTGAACCCAGGATGTGGAGGTTGCAGTGAGCCAAGATCTGCCACTGCACTCCAGCCCGGCAGACAGAGCAAGACTTCATCTCAAAAAAAAAAAAGAGTAGTTCCCAAATCATGCCAATGGAAAAAAAAATATTCCAAGAAGACCCAGATAAGTAATTCAATCTCCTGTATTTGTCAAATGTTTATAATCTATTATGATTCCTAATAAATCATTTTGAATTTAATACTCTTATTCTTTTTTAAGAATTTCAAGTTTAATGACTTGTACAACTAGCTCTGCAAGAAAAAGATGTTACTACCATTTGTCCTCAATGATGCCAGTCGTCTGAATTTAAATTTCCAAACAAATTCTTCAGGATCGAATTATTTTTACACAGACCAAGGGAGGTGGCTTATTCGATAAATCATCTGAAGAATTTTAGTTTCAATAAACCTTTTCAAATAATTTGTTCTGAATGGGGCAAATTTAATACCATCAAAGACTGTCTTGGCTACAGGCAATAATATGCATAAATCCCACAAACATAATGTTGAGTAAAAAACGCGAGACACAAAAGAAGATATATTTTATAATTACATGGGTATAAAGTTCAAAAGGAGCAAAATTGATGATTTTCAAAGTGAGAAGTGGGGCACAAGAGAAGCTTCTGGGGTGGAGATAAGGTTTGGTATTCTGATCTGTGTGCTGGTTACATGGGAGAGTTCAGTTTGCCAATTTTTACTAATCTGTAAACCTACAGTTTATGCTTCTTTCTGTAAATATGTTATACTTCAGTAAGAGTAAAAAATAAAAATCACAAAGGTCATCACGGGTCCTGCTTCAGTAAACTGCCTGGGTTAAAAATCAACATTCGAGGCCAGGCGCGGTGGCTCACACCTGTAATCCCAGCACTTTGGGAGGCCGCGGTGGGCGGATCACCGGAGATCAGGAGTTTGAAACTAGCCTGGCCAACATGGCAAAACCCTGTCTCTACTAAAAATACAAAAGCCGGGCGTGGTGGTGGGCACCTGTAGTCACAGCTACTTGGAAGACCGAGGCAGGAGAATAGCTTTTGAATCCGGAAGGCAGAGGTTGCAGTGAGCCAAGACCACGTTATTGCACTCTAGCCTGGGCAACAAGAGCAAAACTCCGTCTCAAAAAAAAAAAATCAACATTAGAGTACAGAATAGGAAAATCTACAGAGACAGAAAGTAGATTAGCTGTTGCTTAAGGGTTGGGGATGAGTGGGTGGAGGGATAGCAGGGCTGAGGGTTGAAAGGTATGGAGTTTCTTTTTGAAGTGACAAAAATGTTCTTGTCTCACTCTGTCACCCCCACTGGAGTACAGTGGCACCATTTCAGCTCACTGTAACCTCTGCCTCCCATGGTCAAATTATCCTCCCACTTCAGCTTCTTGAGTACCTGGGACCACAGGTATGCATCACCATGCATGGCAAATTTTTTGTAGAGATAGGGTTTTGCCATGTTGGCCAGAGTGGTCTCAATCACCTGGGCTCAAGCAATCCACTTGCCTTGGCCTTCCAGAGAGCCAGGATTATAGGTGTGAGCCACCATACCAGGCAGACAAAAATGTCCTAAAATTGAATGTGGTGAGAGTAATACAACACTGAGAATACAGTATAAAAACCATTGAATTGTACACTTAAAAAAAAAAAAAAAACAGGAAAACTATTATCTTATAATCTTAATTGCTCAGTGTCTTTCACTAGTCCCTCCTTTTTTATTCCCCTGACTCCAAGACTGGGTATCAGTAGAATGAGTACAAATGTACATTTTGTTTCATTTATTCATTTTTTTTTTGAGACAGACTCTTGATCTGTCACCCAAGCTGGAGTGCAGTGGCACAGTCTCTGCTCACTGCAACCTGTGCCTCCCAGGTTCGAGCAATTCTCCTGCCTCAGCCTCCGGAGTAGCTGGGATTACAGGTGTTCACCACCCTGCCCAGCGAGTTTTTGTATTTTTAGTAAAGACAAGGTTTTGCCATGTTGGCCAGGCTGGTCTCAAACTCCTGACCTCAGGTGATCTGCCCGCCTCAGCCTCCCAAAGTGCTGGGATTACAGGTTGTGAGCCACTGCCTTCATTTATTCATTTTTTAGAGATGGCGTCTCACTATGTTGGCCAGACTGGTTTCAAACTCCTGGCCTCAAGTGATCCTCCCACCGAGGCCTCCCAAAGTACTGGGATGACAGGCGTGAGCCACTGTGCCCATCCCAAAGGTACATTTTTATTTGAAGAAAAAGCTAATGAAAATCACATTACCTGAGCTTCATTCCGCTACCCCCACCCCTGACCTCTACCTATTTATTACTCACTGCTTACCTTCTCTATATGAGCAGTGCTCAACAGGAATCTGGGATTGGGAGATGAATACAGTGATTCCCAAACTTAGTTGCATGTTGAAATCACCTGGGGAACTTTGAAAACTACTGATGCCCGAGTCCTCCCTCTACAGATTCTATTTAATTGGCATGGGATGCAACATAGGGATACAAATTTTCTTAAAGCTCTCCAGGAACCAAACTCCAGACACATTATATATTGATATAATACACTGATACATTACCTAAACACACACACGCACACACTCCTCACGTGATTCTAATATGCAGCCCAAATTAAGAATTTTTAGTGATTTTCACAAAGAAGTGAAAATCTAAATTCTCTGCCATTTATTAGTTCTCTGACATGTGTAAAACTATTTGATCTCTCGGAACTTGAAGGTATGACTTTGAGACATGCCTAGTGCATACGAGGTTTTCAAAAAAATGTTAGCTGCCTTTCCTTTTTTCTTTCCCTTCAAAAATTAGAGAATTTTATTTTTCAAAAAAGCAATTGTGTTGTCACTATTATGTTCCTTTCTGTTCTTCAGAGCCCTCTGCCTAATGCTTGCTCTCTAATGTAAGTTAAGGAACCTCTTGTGCTCTGGCTTCCTGGAACCTTGGACTTGTAGATTGAGAATCTGATCTCTGCCTTGGCTGACCTCTCAGGATTTGGTATCTAGACCACCTGTCAGTTCTTTTTTTTTTTTTTTAGACAGAGTTTTGCTCTGTTGCCCAGGCTGGAGTGCAGCGGCTCGATCTTGGCTCACTGTAACCTCCAACTCCCGGGTTCAAGCCATTCTCCTGCCTCAGCCTCCTCAGTAGCTGGGATTATAGGCGTGGGCCACCACACCCAACTAATTATTGTAGTCTTAGTAGAGACGGGGTTTCACCATATTGGTCAGGCTGGCTTGAACTCCTGACCTCGTGATCCGCCCACCTTGGCCTCCCAAAGTGCTGGGATTACAGGCGTGAGCCACCGCGCCTGCTGTCAGTTCTTTTCTGATTCTGGTTTTCCCTGCTCAAGTTGTCTTTACTGCTGCTGAAAAGCCAAGCATGCCATGTAACAGACTTTGCATTGTATCTTTATCAAGTAAGAACTCGTATTTAGATCAATGAGGAGAATGAAGTTGGGCAGTCTAGATAACGGGCTATGAAGAAAAAAAGGAAAAGTCATGAGAACACAAGGTGTCAAGCAACATGGAGGGTCCTGAAGGGGTTTCTAGAGAGCAGGGGTTCCAAACTGGCAGCCTGCAGGCCACACCCAGCTCCAATGTTTCAGCCCTCACAGTGTTAAAAAGGTTTCTGAACTGATTGCTGGCTTTTAAAATTGAGAAATTTCAGCCAGGCGCGGTGGCTCACTCCTGTAATTCCAGCAGTTTGGGAGGCCAAGGCAGGTGGATCACGAGGTCAGGAGTTTGAGACCAGCCTAGCAAATACGGTGAAACCCTGTCTCTACTAAAAATACAAAAATTAGACAAGCGTGGTGGCACACGCCTGCAGTCCCAGCCACTCAGGAGGCTGAGAGGCAGGAGAATCGCTTGAACCTGGGAGGCGGAGGATGCAGTGAGCCGAGACGCTCCAGCCTGGGTGACACAGTGAGACTCCCTCTCAAAATATATAAATAAAAAAAATAAAACTGAGAAATTTCAACAAAAATCCAGATGTCTAGTTTCTCTTGAAAAAGACGACAATCTGGCAACAACGGACTCACTGTTCCACATGGAACCAATGAGGACATCAGTAGCTGCTACTTCCTTGGGATGGGGTATCCTCTCTCCCGTTTTCTGTAGATACCACCACCACCTGCTTCCCTTTATTTACTGGCCAGCCTCTCCGCCTCTCCAGGTATCTGAGGTTTTTTTTTTAAGAGTTGGAGTCGGGCCGGGCGCGGTGGCTCAAGCCTGTAATCCCAGCACTTTGGGAGGCTGAGATGGGCGGATCACGAGGTCAGGAGATCGAGACCATCCTGGCTAACACAGTGAAACCCCGTCTCTACTAAAAATACAAAAAATTAGCCGGGCGTAGTGGCGGCGCCTGTAGTCCCAGCTACTCGGGAGGCTGAGGCAGGAGAATGGCATAAACCCGGGAGGCGGAGCTTGCAGTGAGCCGAGATCACGCCACTGCACTCCAGCCTGGGGGCAACAGAGCGAGACTCCGCCTCAAAAAAAAAAAAAAAAAAAAAAAAAGAGTTGGAGTCGGCCGGGAGCAGTGGCTCACGCGTGTAACTCCAGCACTTTGGGAGGCCAAAGCGGGCGGATCACGAGGTCAGGAGTTCAAGACCAGCCTGGCCAAGTTGGTGAAACCCCATCTCTATTAAAAATATAAAAATTAGCTGGGCATGGTGGCAGGAGCCTGTAATCCCAGCTACTTGGGAGGCCGAGGCAGGAGAATCGCTTGAACCCGGGAGGCAGAGGTTGCAGTGAGCTGAGATCGCACCACTGCACTCCAGCCTGGCGACAGAGCAAGACTCTACTCAAAAAAAAAAGGAGTTGGACTGCAACCTCAAACTCCTGGGCTCAAGCAATCCTCAGGCCTTAGCCTCCCAAGTAACGAGGCCCACAAGCCTGCCACCACCATGCCTGGCTAATTTTTTTTTTTTTTTAATTTTGGTAGAGATGGGCTCTTACTAAATTGTCTAGGGTGGTCTTGAACTCCTAGTCTCAAGCAATCTTCCTGCCTCAGTCTCCCAAAATGCTGGGATTACAGGTGTGACGCACTATGCCCAGCCATATCTGAGGTTTCAATCCCTGCTAAAGAGACAGGGCTTCCCTAAACTAGATGTTCAGTAACTATTTAGTAAATGAATGAATTAAAGTGGAAGAGAGGGAGAAAAACGTGGAAGAAGAGGACGAGGAGAATCCATCTATTAATAACACTCACAATAGCAGGTGTGGAAGGCCTCAAATAGCACTTTGATAAGTATGGAGTAAAAGGTACCTGAAGGTACTTTCCCATACAACAACATGATCAGGATAAGGGTTTAAAAATATTTTAGGGCCGGGCATGGTGGCTCACACCTGTAATTCCATCACTTTGGGAGGCCGAGGCGGGCGGATCACGAGGTCAGGAGATCAAGACCATCCTGGCTAACAGGGTGAAACCCCGTCTCTACTAAAAATACAAAAAATTACCCAGGCGTGGTGGCGGGCGCCTGTAGTCCCAGCTACTCAGGAGGCTGAGGCAGGAGAATGGCATGAGCCTGGGAGGCGGAGCTTGCACTGAGCCGATACCGCGCCACTGCACTCCAGCCTGGGCAAAAGGGCGAGGCTCTGTCTCAAAAAAAAAAAAAAAAATTAGCCAGGTATGGTGGCGGGCGCTTGTAGTCCCAGCTACTCGGGAGGGTGAGGCAGGAGAATCGCTTGAATCTGCGAGGTGGAGGCTGCAGTGAGCCAAGGTGGCGCCATTGCACTCCAGCCTGGGCAACAAGAGTGAGACTCTGTCTCAAAAAACAAACAAACAAACAAACAAACAAAAAACCACTATGTCTTTATACCTTACCAAGTTCCAGGAAAGATTTCAGATGGCGCTAGCAGACAGGATGGGCTAAAGACTGCGACATCACATCCAGAAATAACAGCTGAAGGGATTTTCAGTAGATTTGAACAGGAAGTGATAAAGACATGAAGGAAACTGGGGACAGCAAGACAGAGAGAAAGGCAGGACTATGAGAAGGGGTAATCGTCAAGGCCCAGTGAATATCCGGGACAATGGCCCTGAGGCTCAAGAACCAGAATCCAGAAGACTCAACCACTGTAGACAGGAGCTCAGCACTGATGGGCTTGGGAAAAAACAAAACAGGATTTGGTTATCAGGCAAGAGACATGGTAAAACTAATCAACATTTCAGGGCCTCAACAAAAAAGGCATCAGACCTGGAGGGAGAGTAAAGTTACTGGGCAGTAATAACATAGCAGCACCCAGGACCCAAAGAAGGAAGGCTGTGTGGCCGCGCCACTCAGGTGCCCCGGGGTCCATTCAGGCCCACCTGATTTGCAGCAATCAGACTCCATTCTAAGATCCACATAAGCTGTAATCCTTCTCAGTTGCTGCCATGATTGTCTCCTGCACTGGGTGGGTCTGTGCCTGGAGGTGACAGTTACAGGTGTCTAGGGTCTGAGGGTCAAGACAGAAGCTGGGCTATGTCCAAGTCAACCTGGACCTCCCCAGAAATTAGCCAAAAATGTGGGTATGGGACTCAGGAAAAAAGTTAGGCTTGAAACAGAGATTTGGGAGCAATCTCCCAAGAGCTGAAGCCAAGAAGAGAGTGCCAAGAGAAACACAGATGACTGTCAAAGTCTATAGAGGAGCCACATTTAAGGGAGGGAGGGGTAAGGAGGCAGCTACTCTGGCAGTCAAAGATGCATACAAAAAAACCCCAAACACCTGAGGCCAGGCATGGTGGCTCACGCCTGTAATCCCAGCATTTTGGGAGGCCGAGGCGGGTGGATCACATGAGGTCCGGAGTTCAAGACCAACCTGGCCAACATAGTGAAACCCCATCTCTACTAAAATACAAAAATTAGCCAGGCGTGGTGGTGGGCCCCTGTAATCCCAGCTATTCAGGAAGCTGAGGCAGTAGAATCGCTTGAACCTGGGAGGCAGAGGTTGCAGTGAGCCAAGACCACACCACTACACTCTAGCCTAGGCCACAAGAGCGAAAGTCTGTTTCAAAAAAAAAAAAAGAGTTAACAGAAAAGCACCTGAGATGAACAGAATCCTCCAGCTTCACAGAAGCTAAGAAAATAAATTTAAAGAAGGGGGTGGTTAACAGTCACTTACTGAAGAAAGGACACATAAGACGAAGACCAAAATAGACCAAAAGTAGGTAACCTTCAAAAGATTTTTCAGAGAAAGGGGTGGAAACCAGACTGCAAAGGGTTAAGAGAGTAGGTATTGAGGAAGTTAGAGAGAAGCCAAACAAACCCTAGTATTTATGGTAGTGAGGTTTGAGCTATGTTTGTTTTGGCTGTGCAGTTGCTAGGTTATGACAAGGGCACACTGAACTCCTGCTCTGCTGCTGCTTTTTGTCTGGCATTCTCAGAAATCACCTGGATCACCTAGTCTTACGTAGTCCTAAGGAATAACTGAACTTGTTATATTTCTTCCTTTTCAAAGTGGAACGTAGCGGATCCCTAATCTACCCGTGGTTGCCAACAGTCCTTCACCATGTGGGCTGGGGTCAAAAAAGCACCATGGTATCCATGGTTTTGGGAGTGTGGAGGGGTCACTGAGCATGAGGCTGGCTATGAAGAAAGGAGTTATGTTCTTCCCTCCTCTTTGCACATTTGTTTTTACTTCCCAATGCCCGGTGGCCTTGGTAAAAAACATTCGATGTGTAAATGATGTGAGCATGGCAGACAACTGCCAGCTTTCTAGCAGTTGTTCCCAATCATCATTGTCGTCATGGAAAGAGGACTAAATCAGGAGTGTGGACACCAATGGGCAGCCTGCTAATTTTATAACTGTAATCCTTTTACACAACACAGGTCCATGTTCACATGCATGCAAGAGTAACATGAAGTTAAACTCAGCACTTTCTGCACGGTAGATGCTCTACTATACTCGCGTAAGCAGTTAAAGATGGTCATTCCTCATAAAGACAAGCTGAAGAAAATCTTCCCTTTTCTTCAACATATTCAGATTTTATTTTCATCCCCTTTAAAAAGACAAGTTGGACGGCACTGTGGGTCATGCCTATAATCCCAGCACTTTGGGAGGCCAAGGCAGATGAATCACAAGGTCAGAAGATGAGACCATCCTGGCCAACATGGTGAAACCCCGTCTCTACTAAAAATACAAAAATTAGCTGGGCGTGGTGGCGCGTGCCTGTAGTCCCAGCTACTCAGGAGGCCGGGGCAGGAGAATCACTTGAACCCAGGAGGCGGAGGCTGCCGTGAGCTGATATTGCACCACTCCACTCCAGCCTGGGTGACAGAGTGAGACTCTGTCTCAAAAAAAAAAGATAGGCCGGGCGCGGTGGCTCAAGCCTGTAATCCCAGCACTTTGGGAGGCCGAGACGGGCGGATCACGAGGTCAGGAGATCAAGACCATCCTGGCTAACACGGTGAAACCTCGTCTCTACTAAAAAAATACAAAAAACTGGCCAGGCGAGGTGGCGGGTGCCTGTAGTCCCACCTACTCAGGAGGCTGAGGCAGGAGAATGGCGTGAACCCAGGAGGCGGAGCTTGCAGTGAGCTGAGATCCGGCCACTGCACTCCAGCCTGGGCGACAGAGCGAGACTCCGTCTCAAAAAAAAAAAAAAAAAAAAAGATAAATAAATAAAATAAAAAGACAAGTCAATTCGGTGGGGTTTTTTTGATGCATGGCACCAAGAACAGAAAACCTTAGACAAAACTGTTTTTAAAAAATCACGAAATTGATGTATTTTGTTGAAATATTTATTGATGATATGATGTCTGGGATTTATTTCAAAATAATAATATGGGGGAGTGGATAAAAGTATAGATAAAATAAGATTAGCCTTGGGTCGATAATTATTTAAGCTTGGTGATGGGTATGTGGAGATTTAATACACTCTTTGACTTTTTTCCATAATACAGATTTTAAAAATTAATGTGCTTATGTAAGTTAGATAGTATCTTGTAAACAAGTGAAAGGCAAGCAATAAACTGGGTAAAATATGCAATATGCATATTTCGATATGCAGCTAATAGAAAAAAATGTCATAAGTGGGTAATTCATAAAAGAAGAAATATAGGCCAGGTGCAGTGGCTCACGCCTGTAACCCCAGCACTTTGGGAGGCTGAGGCGGGCGGATCACTTGAGGTCAGGAGTTTGAGACCAGCCTGGCCAACATGGCGAAACCCAATCTCTACTAAAAATGCAAAAATTAGCCAGGCGTGGTGGCACACGCCTGTGATCCCAGCTACTCAGGAGGCTGAAGCAGGAGAATCCCTTGAACTCAGTTGGCAGAGGCTTCAGTAAGCCAAGATTGCGCCACTGCACTCCAGCCTGGGCGACAGAGTGAAACTTCATCTTGAACCAACAAAAAACACACAAAAATAAGAAATACAAACAACCACTTATACACTTTTATATATAAGTATAAATATACTCAACTTCACTAATTGGAGAACACAGAATAATGGCCCTTCCAAAGATGTCCATGTTCTTCTTTTTTTTTTTTTTTTTTTGAGACGGAGTCTCCCTCTGTCACCCAGGCTGGAGTGCAGTAGCGTGATCTGGGCTCACTGCAAGCTCCGCCTCCCGGGTTTACGCCATTCTCGTGCCTCAGCCTCCCGAGTAGCTGGGACTACAGGCGCCCGCCACCTCGCCCGGCTAGTTTTTTTTCGTATTTTTAGTAGAGACGGGGTTTCACTGTGTTAACCAGGATGGTCTCGATCTCCTGACCTCGTGATCCGCCCGTCTCGGCCTCCCAAAGTGCTGGGATTACAGGCTTGAGCCACCGCGCCCGGCCAAGATGTCCATGTTCTAATCCACAGACCTGTGAATATGTTTCCTTATAGAACAAAAAAGGAACTTTGCAGATATGATTAAATTAAGAATCTTCAGATGGAGAGATTATCCTGAAATATCTAGGGGAGCCCACTGTAATAAGGAGAGTCCTCATAACAGGGAGACAAGAGTGTTAATGTTAGAGAGAAGGCTATGTGAGGAAGGAAGCAGCCAGTGAAGGAGATGTAATGACATTATGTTGCTGGCTCTGAAGACAAAGTAAGGAGCCATGAGCCAAGAAATGCAGGTGGCTTCTAAAATCTGGGAAGGGCAAGGAAACCGATTCTTTCCTAGAGCCTTCAGAGGGAAGCAGCCCTGCTGACACCTAGAGGTTAGCCCAGTGATGATGCCCGGAAAACACTCAACGTACCATCTGCTTCCACTTTAAATTCTTGCCTACTGACTTTCAGTGGGCCCAAAGGGGTCCCTATCTCTGCCAACACTACAATAATGCAATATTTCCCACCAATTTACCCTCCTACTCTCCTAGACAGCTATTTTACAGCTTCTGAGCTTTCCTCAAATCTCCCAACTTCTCTTTTGGGTCATGCTGTTTGCTGGAGGGAGGGACTTCACCACATACTCATGAAGAGGTCATGAGCAACCAGAACTTCCATTTTTGTTCATTCGAGACAGGGTTTCACTTTATCACCCAGGCTGGAGTGTAGTGACATGATCACGGCTCGCTGAAGCTTCAAACTCAAGCAATTCTCTCACCTCAGCCACCCGAGGATCTAGGACCATCGGTGTGTGCCACCACACCTGGCTAATTTTTAAATTTTTTTATAGAGATGGGGATCTCGCTATGTTGCCCAGGTTGGTCTTAAACTCCTGGGCTCAAGACATCCTCCCAAAGTGCTGGGAATACAGGCTTGAGCCACGACATCCCACATCTGGCCCAGAACGTTGAAACTCTCCCACCTCTACTTATGTATACCAGCATCTGCACCCACCCACTCCTCTGTCCCACTTGTTACTTTCAATACACTGTGCTCCTGTCTAAAGCCAATCCTTCCCCTCTTACCTCAAGAACATTGCTTCTGCAGTTCTCCATCATCGTGAATTTCTTCCTTTCCACTGGCTCATTTGTACCAGCATATAGACGTGATTTTAAAGCACCCAGTGTAAAAACAACAGAATTCCTCCTACAATATCCCTCTCTAGCAATCACTCAGTTTCTCTGCTCCTTCTTAGAGCAAAGCTCCTAAAAAGAGATTTTTATGCTTGCTGTCTCTAATTCCTCTTCTATCCTTTTTGAACCCACTTCAATTGGCTGTTAATCCATCCTCAGCACAGTTCTACCCAGTGGGAGTCATTATTTCCACCGTACAGAAGAGCAGAGTCTCAAAGAGTTCGGGCAACTTATTCAAAATCACACTCAGCCTGACCCTAAAGCCTATGCTCTTTCTACTCACTGCTTCAGCCTGGCCCTCAAACTTTAGTTCTTACTCATCTGTAAACTGTACTTCCTAGCCAGCCTCCTGTAACACTGGCCTTGTTACATGTCTTGCAAAGTGCTCATTAGATTTGATTCCAATTCATTTATGAACAATAACATATTGATTTTGAAACTAATATATTTCAGATCTTATCTGGTTGTGTCATGGGTCACACTGACATAATATTTTCTCTTATAGTTGTTTTTCGGAAGGATTTCATTAATATTTCTTTAGGTATGCGGCTATATTATTATAATCCATATTATACTATTTATTCATAAATTTATTATTTTCATTTTAACACATGCTCAATACAAGAATGTAGGAAATGGGAAACAAAAAATACATTTACCATAATTACATCACCAAATACAAATACTGTTAGCACTTCTGTTTCCTTCTAGATTTTCGGGGTTTTTTTTAGTTCTAATCATAGCAAATGTAGAAAAGTAATCTTGCAATTATTGTTAAAATATGCAAAGAAATCAACATAAAATAAAAGCACCAGTACTCAAGGACACATGATTTTTTTTTTTTTTTTTGAGACAGAGTCTCGCTCTGTAGCCAGGCTGGAGTACAGTGACGCAATCTCAGCTCACTGCAACCTCTGACTCCCTGGTTCAAGTGATTCTCCTGCCTCAGCCTCCCAAGTAGCTGGGATTACAGGCTCCCGCCACCGTGCCCAGCTAATTTTTGTATTTTTAGTAGAGACGGGGTTTCACCATGTTGGCCAGGATAGTCTTGATCTCCTGACCTCTTGATCTGCCAGCCTCAGCCTCCCAAAGTGCTGGGATTACAGGCGTAAGCCACCACACCAAGCCCTGAATGTTTAATTTATCATAGGAAAAAAAAAGAAATGAAAACATTCATAAAAACAGTTACATGATTTCTTTTATCTTCTGCAAAGTAGAAATAATACTAGCACTTCATTGGATTGTTGTAAGAATTAAGTTAGATAATGTATGGAAGGCATATTAAATGGCAAAAAACTGACCTGTAAGCAATTATAACAGATTATCTCCTCAACCCTTTATTTTCTAAATTCAGCCCTTTCCAGCTCAGGTCAAAGTTCTCTAACCTGGCACTGCTCTTCTACAGACTTTTGTTATTCTTTCAATTTCTAGATTCAAATTAGATTAATTATTCTGTCAACCCAATAGATACCAATGAAATTTATTCCCATGTCCTCCCTCTCACAAAGATAAATGATGCTGAATTATTTTGTGGGTAATGAATGTCTCTCTTATGGGCCTAAATCTTTTCTCCAGTTTCAGTTGCAATTTGCCAACTCTAATCTTTCAGGAGTTAGGACTGCTCTGCTTACACCACTTGTTTTCAACCTTTCTCTTTTGGTAGCTACATCATCAGTTTTTGTTCACTTCTCCCTTGGGGTACTTTGGTAGCAAGATATCCGTGACTGGTCTCGAATTCCTGACCTCATGATCCGCCTGCCTTGGCCTCCCAAAGTGCTGGGATTACAGGCGTGAGCCACCACGCCCAGCTGACACCATTTCATTTTATGGTTAAAAAAAAAAAAAAAAAAAAAAAAGCATGCCTAAAAAACACAATATGTGTTTATATAAAGATGACCCTAAAAAAGGGAAAAAAAAATTAAAAAAACCCAAACTAAGAATTTTTTTTTTTTTTTTTTTTTTGAGATGGAGTTTCACTCTTGTTGACCAGGCTGGAATGCAATGGCGCGATCTCGACTCACGGCAAACTCCACCTCCCGTGTTCAAGCGATTCTCCTGCCTCAGCCTCCCAAGTAGCTGGGATTACAGGCATGCACCACCACACCTGCTATATATATATATATTTTTTGTAATTTTTAGTAGAGACAGGGTTTCACCATGTTGGTCAGGCTGGTTTCAAACTCCTGACCTCAGGTGATCCTCCCACCTCAGCCTCCCAAAGTGTTGGGATTACAGGCGTGAGCCACCACACCCAGCCAGACTAATAATTTTAAACCATTTGGTTTAAATAAAATATTTTTTTTGGCCAGGCGTGGTGGCTTATGCCTGTAATCCCAGCACTCTGGGAGGCCAGGCGGGCGGATCACGAGGTCAGGAGATTGAGATGGTCCTGGCTAACATGGTGAAAGCCCATCTCTACTAAAGATACAAAAAATTAGCCAGGCATGGTGGCAGATGCCTGTAATCCCAGCTACTCAGGAGGCTGAGGCAGGAGAATCGTGTGAACCCGGGAGGTAGAAGTTGCAGTGAGCTGAGGTCACGCCACTGCACTCAAGTCCGGGTGACAGAGTGAGACTTCATCTCAAAAAATAAATAAATAGAAATAAAAATAAAGAAAGAAAACATTTGTCTTATCCCCCCCAAATTTGCAAAACGGAACCTTGTTGACTTGGGAAAACACTGTCATCTGGACTCCACAAATAATATTCTAGTTACTGCATTTATATTTGTTGTATGTTTTACTTATTTTTTTTGAGACAGAGTCTCGCTCTTGTTGCCCAGGCTGGAGTGCAGTGGCATGATCTAAGCTCAACGCAACCTCCGCCTCCTGAGTAGCTGGGATTACACACCCAGCTAATTTTGTTTGTTTGTTTTGACACGGAGTTTCGCTCTTGTTGCCCAAAATGGAGTCCAATAGCATGATCTTGGCTCACAGCAATCTCCACCTCCCAGGTTCAAGAGATTCTCCTGCCTCAGCCTCCTGAGTAGCTGGGATTACGGCACGTGCCACCACACCTGGCTAATTTTGTATTTTTAGTAGAGATGGGGTTTCACCATGTTGGTCAGGCTGATCTCTAACTCCTGACCTCAGGTGATCTACCCACCTCGGCTTCCCAAAATCCTGGGATTGCAGGCGTGAGCCACTGCGCCCAGGCTGTGTTATATTTTAGCTATTTGTTTGAAGGCTTTGGACTCAAACATAAATACTGATATAATTTTGGAGAATAACTTTATCCACTTATATTCTACCCACTGGAATACTCTATAGATGAAAACGATAGACCTTGAAGGGGTCCAGAATATGCCATTATGGCATAAAAACTATTTCAAGCAGAAGGTATTTGAGCTTCTGAGATCTTATCTGTCTAAAAGCAGAGTCTCCCAGTATAATTCAATTGTTATCAATCCCCTCCCTGGGAGGGAAGACTGGCTCTTATCACAGAAGATGAGATGTCTCCATACCACACCTCAACAGATATTGTCACACAACTATCATATCTCCCATGTATTCTTCTAAGGGCCCTTTTGAATCATTTATTTTCCTATAAGTGCCCTTCCTCCTACCTTAAGATGGTATATAAACTCCAAATTCTTTTTTTTTTTTTGGAGACAGGGTCTAGCTCTGTTGCCCAGGCTAGAGTGCAGTGACATAATCTTGGCTCATTGTAACTTCCATCTCCCAAGTAGCTGGGCTTACGGGCACATGCCATTGCACGTGGCTAATTCTTGTATTTTTTGTAGAGATGGGGTTTTGCCATGTTGCCTAGGCTGGTCTTGAACGCCTGAGCTCAAGCAACCCTGGGTCTCCTAAAGTGGGCCTGGGTCTCCCAAAGTGCTGGGATTACAGGTGTGAGCCACCGCGCCTGGTCCCCTGAATTCTAACCACCCCTTTGAGTTACACTGGTCTGTCAATTTCTGTAAATGCATTAACTAAGATGTACAATTAAATTGTGTCTTTTCTCTTGCTAATCTATCTTTTGTCATAATTTGCAGGCGCCCAGGAATGGAAACTAAGAGGTTGAAGGAACAGTTTTTCTATACAGGTGCAGCTATAGGAGTAAGCATTATGCATGGTTACATTAGCATCACTATTTGTGGAATCTATAGCAAGGCAATTACTGCCCTGGATGTCCCTACCTACCCCATCAACCCTGGAATTTGGAAATAAGAAAGGCATCAGACACAGCAGAGATATGGCAAGGGACTTGGAAGAGACTTCCAAATGCTTCCATGAAGTAAACTGCACTATAACCAGACTGCAATGTAAATATATCAACAGAAGAAGGAGTCAGTGAGACCCTAAAAGGATTAGAAGGAGCCCAGGAAACACCTTTGCAGTGATTTCTGCATGCATTATCTGGGGCAAGGGCCACTTGGGCACTCCATTGGAATACTATGATCTCCAAAGCAGGGAAGAGTCAAGGCTTCTAAACTCCCTCAGCTGAAGGACAATCCTTAAAATCACCCACATTCTTTTGTTGCGATGTTAAGAAGGCACTCAGTAAATGCTTACTGAATGAATGAAGAAGGCTCCCACAGGCAGTCTTCTGATTATAATCTGGCTTCCCTGTAACTTCCCATAGGGAGAATGTGCAGACAGGAGGAGTCTCTTCCTTCAGACAGTTAACATTTCTTCTTACACATTAACAAAAGATCAAACGAGTGTGGTGCAAGGTTCAGATAGCAAAAGCAGATTTCACAGGGCTTGAACAGTGTCTGCACCAGTGATGAGGACCAAACAGCACTCTAGGACCAGACATTGCGGAGGCAGCAGCCAGCACCCCAGAACACTCCACCTCTCAAAGTCCCCCAATCCATACCACTTACCCTTAGCCACGTATGCAACTTCCACTGATTTCCCCCAACCCCTAGACCCTTAATTGAATAAATATTTACTAAGTGTCTACAAAGGGCCAGTACTAAAATGTATACCACTGTGAAATAGACAAACAGGGTTTTTAGCCTCTTGAGGATTGAGGTCCCCTCAGCTGGGGGGATACAAGACAGTAAGTAGGTGAGTTTAAGACAAAGGATAAAAGCAATGCTAGAGGCATATGGGAGCACCAGATTCTGGCAGAGTGGGAGAGATGTCTTCCAGACTGAAAACTGAAGAATAAGCAGGAACCGAGGTGTGGATGGAAAATGATCCTGAGCTTACCTTTCATTCATAATTTCCTTCCTTCTTTGGCTATCCATTTGATTCATAAGATGTTTCCAAAGTCATTTCATTTTCTTATTATTACAGTTTAATTAAACAATAATTTAACCTAAATACAATTTCATTTTACCACAATGCTTCTTGTATATCTCAGAGTAAATGCTTCTTTTGATTGATAAATAAATTTTAGATCTTGGGCAAAATGCACAGTCCTCTGTAATTTGTTTGATTGTTTGTTTGTTGTTTTGAGACAAAGTCTTGCTCTGTCACCCAGGATACAGTGCAGTGGTGCTATCATGGCTCACTGCAGCCTGGAACTCCTGGGCTCAAGTGATCCTAGGGCCTCAGCCTCCTGAGTAGCGGGGACCACAGGCTTGAGCCACCATGCCCAGGTACTTTTTAAAATTCTTTATAGAGACAGGGTCTCACTATGTTGCCCAGGATGGTCTCGAACTCCTGGGCTCAAGTAATCCTCCCACCTCGGTCTCCCAAAGTGCTAGAATAGTACGTGTGAGCCACTGTGCCATAATTTTTTTTAATTTAATTTTTTTGAGACAGAGTCTTGCTCTGTCACCCAGGCTGAAGTGCAGTGGCGCGATCTTGGCTCATTGCAATCTCCACCTCCTGCGTTCAAGTGATTCTTCTGCCTCCCTCCCAAGTAGCTGGAATTACGGTTGTGTGTCATCATGCCCGACTAATTTTTGTATTTTTAGTAGAGACAGGGTTTCACCATGTTGGCCAGGCTGGTCTCGAACTC
Source organism: Theropithecus gelada (assembly GCF_003255815.1). Lineage (NCBI taxonomy): Eukaryota > Metazoa > Chordata > Mammalia > Primates > Cercopithecidae > Theropithecus > Theropithecus gelada. Next base: position 66,325,715 of record NC_037672.1, on the reverse strand, counting down.
CTGACCTCAGGTGATCCACCCACCTCAGCCTCCCAAATTGCTAGGAGTACAGGCGAGAACCACCACACCCAGCCTTAATTTTTTAACTCTAGGCCTGCCCTGAGATTTAAGCCTGTTTAACCCACAACCCAGGACAGCTTTGAATGTGGCCCAACACAAATTCATACGTTTTCTTAAAACATTATGAGTTTTTTTTTTTTTTAGTTCATCGGCTATCATTAGTTTTAGTGTATTTTCTGTGTGGCCCAGGGAAGCCAAAATATTGGACACCCTGATCTAAACCCACTGCCACACTTGGGGAAAAACATGCCTGGAGGGGATAATCTTTCCCCTCCCTAGTAGAGGGCTCAGGTTCATTAAACTGCCTGACCTCCCAGCCTGGGGGTTCCTCAGACATGCAGATAGCCCGTTTCAGAAAACAGAACTCCCACAAAAGCCTGGGTTGTGCCTGCAGGCTACCTGGGAGGTACAAGCCCACACAGAGAAACAAGAGGCGGAAACCTACAGTAAATCATGTTTTACCATTTCAACAGAAGTCTGAAATTATAGACCAAAGCCAAATTAAGTCACCTTCCTACTTTCCAGTGGATTTTCTTGTGTATTGTCTCTAGTCGCTTCCCTGTGGTGATCAGATGTAAAGCTTATTTTGAAAAATAAAAGGCCTGCACAGGTCAGGGAGTGGGTTGGGAGAGCCAGAGAAGAGCACATTCCACCCTACAGGAAGCCTGGAGGAGGGAGGGGAGGCCTTCCAGGAAAGATGGACGGCAGGGAAGGCAGGCTGGGAAGGAGAGTGAGGGACAAAGGCATCAGGGCTGAGTAGTGGAAAGGCTGTCCCTCCAGAAGTTCTGCCACAGCCACATTCAGGATCTCCTAAGTGAGCTAGGTGGGGTCCTTAAAAAGAGTGGGTAGGAAGTTAACACACTCACTGTAGAAGTGGGCTATGAAGAAGGAACAGGTGTAACAGCCTCTCAACAGCTACAGACCAGCAAATGCCATAAAATTTTACTGCCCTTAAAACTCATGGATAATAGTTATTTACTGAGCACAGGAACAGTGACTGGAATAATGAATACTTGCTATGTGTCAGGCACTATTTCTAGTTCTTCCCATGTACAATATCTACATACATACACATATATATGTACACACACACATTATATATGTCTCCACTCATTTAATCCTCGCAACAATCCTGTTGTTACCCGAAAGGGGCGACACTATGAGGTTGGTTCTATTATTATTTCCATTTTACAGATGATGATACAGGCTTACAGAGGTTAAGTAACAAGAAGTAACTCATAGGTGAGTGCTTTGGAAACTCTACTAAGATCTTACACTTGAACTTCAGCTATTCTAATAAACCTGGATACTGAGGCAGCATTGTGTATTTTTTTTTTCCTTTAGTAGAGACAGAGCCTCACGACGTTGACCAGGCTGTCTTTAAGTCCTAGCCTCAAGTGATCCTCCCGCCTTGGCCTCCCAAAGTGCTGAAATTACTGGGGCACACTGCACTATTATATTCTTGTATACTGTTGTGAATGCTGGAGCTAGATTGGGCTTGAATCCCGAGCTCTGCCACTTAGCAGCTGTGGTGTGACCTTAGCCAAATGATCACAGAATGAGCATAATGAGATCAGCCTGACCAACATGGAGAAACCCCATCTCTACTAAAAATACAAAATTAGTGGGGCGTGGTGGCACATGCCTGTAATCCCAGCTACTCGGGAGGCTGAGGCAGGAGAATTGCTTGAACCCGGGAGGTGGAGGTTACGGTGAGCCGAGATCAAGCCACTCACTCCAGCCTGGGCAACAAGGGCGAAACTCCATCTCAAAAAAAAAAAAAAGGAAAAGAGTGTAATGAAAGACAGGTATGTACAGGATACGGGACCTTCCAGCGCTCAAATAAAAATTAGACATTCACAACCAGGTTGGGATAAAGAAATTGACCTGAGATAATGTCTACAACCCTTAAGACAATTATCAAGTTTTTGCTATAAAGGATCATTAATGGTTAGCTTAATTATAATCCGGTGGTTTAACATATCAATGTAGAAAAATGTTGATTGGACCTTAGTCCTATCAAAGATAAATTTTATGAAATTAAAATGAACTTGCATTTTTCAAACTTTGTGGCATTTACTTAGAGCAGAACTGGATTTACTGAAAGCAGAATATATTATTCAATATTACATATTAATTTTCAGAATAAAAATGTAAACATAATTCTAATGTAATTAACTCATTGGGTTTTTTTAAACTACTGTTACTACAAATGAGCTGCTTTTCAGCCAATGTGTACATAAAATTGAGATTTATTTCACAGTAAATTCAAATGTATATATAATTAACAGACCCTCTATTACCAAATATGTGCAATGACAAAGTGTTACTGTGCTGTTTGCTGAAATGGCTGCCTTCTGCTAGAGGGACAGGTATTGCCTTAGGGAAGTACCCCTTCCAATTTCAAACCAGAAAACTAGGAACTGTGAGGGTAGGTGTTAAGAAAGCTGTCAGGACCCTTCCCTTGCCCTGTCTCTTGGCCTAGTCTTGAGGAATCCAGGTGAATACCCTTCTCTCCCACTAGACTTGGCTCTTAGAAAGGACTTGGCAAACATGTTTTGTTCTACTCTACCCTCTACCACCAAGCCAGGCTAATGATTTCTTGGATGCTGGGAGTGAAGAGGGCCCAGTATCCATGAATAGCCCAAGAACTACGAAGACAGGGATCCCTGTGAGCTGCAGAAGGTAAACAAACTCTATAAACCACATGATCTCGATTGACATCACTCTCACTCATAGAATTTATTTCTTCTAGCAGCTAGAACCCAGCTCAGCTGCAGACTAGATAATAATTCATAGCAACTGGTCCACAGCCTTAAAGGGGGAAGCAGTGCCTCCTAGAGGCAATTATGCTGGTGGAAGCAGTAATTTGTGAGAGACTTGAGGAGATGGTCCATACATTTGGGGAATACGATAATGATTATGTGGTCTGGTTGAACCTCTCCACTGGGATCTTCTCCATTAAGTTAAAAAGTTTGGGCTGGGCACAGTGGCTCATGCCTGTAGTCCCAGCACTTTGGGAGGCCAAGGCAGGAGGATCACTTGCACCGAGGAGTTTGAGATCTGCCTGGGCAGCAGAGTGAGACTCTCTACAAAAATAAAAAACAAAAATAGCCAGGTCCAGGCACAGTGGCTTATATCTGTAATCCCAGTACTTTGGGAGGCCAAGGCAGGAGGACTGCTTGAGCCCAGGAATTCATGAACAGCCTGGGCAACATGGTGAAACCCTGTCTATAAAAAAATACAAAAAAATAGCCAGGCATGGTGGCGCACACTTGTAGTTTCAGCTACTTGGGAGGCTGAGGAGGGAGAAAAACCTGAGTCCAGCAGTTGGGGGCTAAAGTGAGTCATGACTGGTCACTGCACTCCAGCCTGGGCAACAGAGAAAACTTGTTTGAAACAATAACAACAAAATGATCAGCCAGGCTGGGCATGGTGGCTCACACCTGTAATCCCAACACTTTGGGAGGTTGAGGCAGGGGGATCATGAGGTCAGGAGTTAGAGGCCTGGTCAAGATGGTGAAACCCCATCTCTACTAAAAATACAAAAATTAGCTAGGCACGGTTGTAGGCCCCTGTAATATCAGCTACTCGGAGGCTGAGGAAGGAGAACCGCTTGAACCCAGGAGGTGGAGGTTGCAGTGAGCCGAGATTGTACCACCGCACTCCAGCCTGGGCAACACAGTGAGACTCCGTCTCAAAAAAAAAAAAACAAAAAAAACGACCAGCCAGGCATGGTAGCACATGCCTATAGTCTCAACTACTCTGGAGGCTGAGGTGCAACAATTGCTGGAGACCAGGAGGTAGAGGCTGTAGTGAGCCATGATCATGCCACTGCATTCCAGCCTGGGCAACAGAGGAAAAAAAGAAAGAAAGGAGGAAAGGAAAGGGAAAGGGAAAGGGAGAAAGAAACAAAGAAAAAGAAAGAAAAAAAAAGAAAGAAAGAAAGAAAGAGAGAGATGAAAGAAAGAGAGAGAGATGAAAGAAAGAGAAAGAAAGAGAGAGATGAAAGAAAGAAAGAGAGACAAAAGAAAGAAAGAAAGAAAAAGAAAGAAAGAGAAAGAAAGGGAAAGGAAGGAAGGAAGGAAAGAAGGAAGGAAGGGAGGGTTGGTTTGTGGTTCATTTTTATTTAAAGAATGCAGCTGTGTATGTGTTGTGGGGTGGGTTTCAGAGATGGGGTTAGGGGGTCGTGTCTCATTTTGTTGCCCGGGCTGGACTCTAACTCCTAGGCTCAAGGGATCCTCCCACCTCTGCCTCTAGAGTAGCTAGGACTACAGGCACACACCACTGCACCCAGCTCAAATAATGCAGTTTTTTACAGTATCATCTATTCCAAGGGTTGCTAACCTGTTCCCTTCAACTCCATCAACTCACCCTGGACCTCCACTTGGGTAAGAACAAACCAGTTCTGATGGCCCTTGGCTTCAATTTATTGAAAGGGTCTAAGCTACAGTCAGCTAATCCCATTTTATGGAAAAAAAAAAAAAAAGCTTATTGAACATATTACCACATACTAGGTAATATAATGTGCCAGGTACTAAGTTATTACTGAATGTTAATGATACCTTCTATAAATGACAAAGTGTGGGGTGTGTTTGGACTGCTTTATTTTTATTTTTTCTAGAGACAGAGTCTCACCATGTTACCCAAGCTGGTCTTGAATTCCTGGGCTCAAGCAATCCTCCTGCCTTGACTTTTCCAAGTGCTGGGATTACGGATGTGAGCGACCCAGCCTGCTTCTCGAGTTGGTGGATGACAACATGTGAAACCAAGAGGACTGTCTCTCCTTGTCTCCATGTGCTCTGACAAGACTGCAGCTTTGTCACAGGCCAGAAACAACGGGGAAACACTTCCTCTGTAAGTGGGCCTCTGGCATCTATTGGTTAGTTTTCCACATCTTATAAATTATGTACTTCCCCAAGTGAGCTAACTTAGCTGGGAAGCAAGCAAAGTTGATCCTTTAACAACAGGGGTTTGAACTTTCTCCCACAAGAATGTAAGTTCCACAAAAGCAAACATTTTTGTCGTTTTAATCATTGTTAAATCCCCAGTGGCACAGTAGCTGCTCACTAGCCGCTTATTTATTTGTTGAATAAATAAATGATGAAGCCAGGATTCAAATTCAAGTCTGTCTGGCTTTATTTATTTATTTTTCAGGAAGAGGGTCTCCCTCTGTTGCCCAGGCTAGAGTGCAGTAGTGTAATCATAGCTCACTACATCCTCAAACTGCTAGGCTCAAGCAATCCTCCTGTCTCAGCCTCTCACGTAGCTGGAACTACAGGTGCCTACCACTATGCCCGGCTAAGTTTTTTTTGTTTTTTTTTTTTTTTAAGAGATGGGAGTCTCACTGTGTTGCCCAGATTGGTCTTGAAATCCTAGCTTCAGGCAATCCTTCTGCCTTGGCCTCCCAAAGTGTTGGGATTATAAGCAGGAGCCACCGTGACTGGCCCTGTCTGGCTTTATTTTATTTTATCCTTTCTCACCATTCCTATTCAACCTGTCTGGCTTTAAAGAATAATTTTTGGCCGGGTGCAGTGGCTCGCGCCTGTAATTCTAGCACTTTGGGAGGCCAAGGCGGGCAGATCACCTGAGGTCAGGAGTTCAAGACCAGCCTGGCCAACATGGTGAAACCTCATCTCTACTAAAATACAAAAATTAGCTGGGCATGATGGCAGGTGCCTGTAATTCCAGCTACTTGGGAGGCTGAGGTGGGAGAATCTCTTGAACCCAGGAGACAGTGGGTGCAGTGAGCCAAGATCACACCACTGCAGTCCAGCCTGGGCAGCTGAGTAAGACCCCGTCTCAAAAAAAAGAAAAAAAAAAGAGTAATTTTCTTCCTACTGTCTCTCTTGTAATTATTCTCATCACCTACCATACAGTAAGAGGAAAAGAAAAAAAAATACAGGAAAGGGGCAGGGCATGGTGGCTCACGCCTGTAATCCCAGTACTTTGGGAGGCCGAGGTGGGCGGATCACCTGAGGTCAGGAGTTCGAGACCAGCCTGGCCAACGTGGTAAAATCCTGCCTCTGCTAAAAATACAAAAATTAGCTGGGCATGGTGGCACGTGCCTGTAATCCCAGCTACTCGGGAGGCTGAGGCAGGAGAATCGCTTGAATCCAGGAGGCGGAAGCTGCAGTGAACCAAGATCATGCCATTGCATTCCAGCCTGAGTAACAACAGCAAAACTCCATCTCAAAAAATAAATAATATAAGAGATATGATATGATATAATATAATATAATATAATATAATATAATGGAAAGGAAAGGAAGAATGAAAGGGAAGGAGAAAGAGATGGTACCAAAGAGGATGGGATGAAATTCAGGCTCGGGCATCAGCTGCAACACGGAGCCCCTTGGGACTCTCCTCCCTAGCAAACTGGTAGTTTTGTTGGAGTTCCAGATGACATTTCTCTTCCACAACTGTTTCTACTTTGTTCCCTAAGTCTGTTGTTATGTGTCATCATAAAAAAGAAAGCTGGAAATTATGGAACAATTGAAAGAAGAAATAATCACACGAAACCCTTCCATCAAAATACAACTACTCTTAGCAGATTTTGAATGTCCTCAACACAAAGAAATGACAACTGGTTGAGGTGATGGATATGCTAATCACCCTAATTTGATCATTACACATTGTATACGTGTATTGAAATGTCATATTATACCCCATATACATGTACGATTATGTGTCAACTTAAACAGTGTTTTATATATATCTCTCTCTATATATATATACACTCTTAGTTTACATCTTACTACATTTCCTTCTAAGCTTTTTCCTGCGTAAATATTTTAAACTTAGCTGGGATCATTCAGTAATTTCCTATCTTGATTTATTCCTTTTATACCATCATTTTTAATTTCTGTCACATACTAACATTATTTTGAGGCACATGATCTCATCACGCTCAATGTAAACTTCTCAGTTAAATAAAGTGAGATTTTACTGCCAACTGGTATTAAATTTTCATGTTTTTTCACATTGATTCTGTGACAAGAGAATGTTAAAATTCCAATTCTTACAACTGACACAAGAGGAAAGATTTTTACAGTTCCCTCTTTCTGTTAAATATTTTTTAAATTGCAAAGAATCAATACAACACATGATTGTGTTTATTAATAAAGCTGAGCAAATGCCATTATTCTCTGAGTATTTTCCCCTCCTAGGTCTCTCTAGATTATGATCACTGGGAGAATAAATGAATAACCATTAACCCCAAAAGTGAACAATTGTCTTGAACTATAAGGGAGGTGAAAATATCCAAATACAAAGAAATTTGCATCAGGCTTTTTACTTAATATACACATAATGTTGTCTTCATCTGGTATATAAGACCATGCCACAAAGAGTTCTGTAGATTAATACAGTATGGAGGTAGTCTTAGTTATATAGCTGAAGGGAGTGACAAAAGATTTAAGAGACTATAGAATTGCTAAAACCAGCAAAAGGAAACTATAGCATAGTGACTAAACTAGAGTTGCAGATGTGTTCTGCCATTTACTAGCTATGTGACCAAAAGTGATCAAAAAACAAAACAAAACAAATAAACAAAACCTTGTTCCCACAGGTTAGGGATTGGTATTTTTAAGTATCAACCATAATTCAATTTAATCCTTACACCAATGCTACTTAGGTTGGCAAGATGCTTACCCAGTTTTTATCCTCCCTTCTATTGAGAGAATATGTCCATATCAAAACAAAACAAGAAAATAATTCATTTCCCAGGCACTCTGGCAGCTAAGAATGGATGCAGTTCTAAACAAAATAGGTGGAAGTTGAAAGATGGAGATTCCCAGAAAGCTTTTCATACAGGAGACGGACTGGCAACCACCAATGATTCAGGCAAGAATATGAAAGGATGTTAAAATTGGGGAGTGAAAGTTTGATGAGAAACAGGTTATTTATACAGTATTAAAGCATGTTCCCAAATGATACTAATTACAAGGGGAAAAAATAGTAACTGTACAATGGAGAAGACCAGTAGATAGTAATTTAAACTATTAATCAAAAGGGATATCACTGGCAGGGAGTGGTGGCTCCTGCCTGTAATCCTGGCATTTTGGGAGGCCAAGGTGGAGGATTGCTTGAGGCCAGGAGTTCAAGACCAGCCTGGGCAACACAGCGAGACTCTCTACAAAAATAAAAATAAAATAAATTAGGCATGTTGACAAGTGCCTGTAGTCCTAGCGACTAAGGAGGCTGGAGCAGGAGGATCCCTTGAGCCTAGAAATGTGAAGTTACAGTGAGGTACGAATGGGTCACTGTACTGCAGCCTAGGCGACACAGTAAGACCCCATCTCAAAAAACAAAAACAAACCAAAAAAGTGGTATCACTAATAATGGGAAAAACAGATGTCATGTACTTTCTGAGAGGATGTACTATGAGAAGGACAGCACTTCTGTGATATTCCAATTGTGAGGCAGGATCAGACAAACCCAAATTGAGGGGCATTCTACAAAATCACTGACCAATACTGTACTCGCCAAAGCATCAAGATTATGAAAGACAGAGACAGATGGAGTAACTACTTCAGATTAAAGACAGCTAAAGAGACATGACATCTAAATACAGCATATAATCCTGAATTGGATCCTAGACCAAAAGGAAAAAACTTTTTCCCCAAAAAGGAAATCAGTGGGACTACCACCAAAATTTGAGTAAGGCCTGTAGATTAATTAGATAATGGCAATGTATCAGTATTCATTGCCTGGTTTTGATTATTAAAATCATTAAGAAAATACGTTTGTCTTTAGGAATTAGACACTGCAGTATGTAGGTGGTCAAGTGACATCATGCCTACAATTCCTCTCGCATATTCAGGAGGAAAATATATACATTTGAAGAAAACAAATAATGCCGGGCACGGTAGCCCACACCTGTAACCCCAGCACTTTGGGAGGCTAAAGCAGGCAGATCACCTGAGGTCAGGAGTTTGAGACCAGCCTGGCCAACATGGCAAAACACCATCTCTACTAAAAATACAAACAATTAACTGGCCGTGGTGGCGGGTGCCTGTAATCCCAGCTACTCGGGAGGCACAGGTAGGAGAATCACTTGAACTTGGGAGGCGGAGGTTGCAGTGAACCAAGATTACGCCATTGCCCTCCAGCCTGGGGGCAATGTGAAACTCCATCTCAGAAAAAGTGAAACTCCATCTCAGAAAAAAAGAAAAGAAATGAAATGATAAAGCAAATGGGGTAAAAAGGTTCACCTTTTGCAATCTTTCTGCAATTCTGAAATTAGTTCAATATAAAAAGTTAAAAGGGTAGAAGAATGGGAAAGGCACACTCACTTGTAGATACTTTTTCCCCTTCACCTTTGCCCCTTTTCCTGCCCAGAATAGGAAATGTGATGCTGGAGATAGAACAGTCAGCCTGTAACCTCAGGCCAACGATGCCTGCACAGAAAAACTCCAGCTTGCATCCAAGCTGGCATCCTACAGCCTCTGTTGTTAGTGCTGCACTACCTACCTCCTAATTTATTTAAGACACTCTTTAGTTTGGGTTTCTATTGCAGCACGTGGTAATCACAATTGATACAGCAAAGTTAAAATAATTTGCCCAAGGTTACAGCAGTTCAAAAGTGGCAAGGTCTGTCTAGGTTTGCAAAGAAAACATGCTTTTCTGGTCTGTATCATGCTGAAGTCTAGGCTTCTCTCTCTGTGAAACAGGAATAAGAATTTCTAGCAGTACAGAATGAAAAATACACAGGAGAGTGCCTATGGCAGGGCCTGGCACAGAGGACAGAGGCTCAAATGTTTGCCGAATCAATAATTCAAGAAACCAAGCACATCTGTTTTCAGTATTCTGGTATACTGAGCTATTTTAAGTACTGAAAAAAAAAATGTATTTATGTGGGTGCAATACTCTAGCTGCTGCAGATATTAGTCAGCAATTTCATTCAGTTTCTTGGATTTCTCTCACACTCAATCCTCTTCCTCTTCTTTGCCTACTGCCTCCTTCACAGAAATCCTTCTACCCTCTCTTTGTCCATTAGCTCCTGCAAACTCATGTCCCCACCAAAAGGGCTGAGTATGGATCCCATGTGAAAAGCTCTCTGAACAAAGTGGCTTATTCAGCTGGGGCAGGCAAATGTTAGACCACAAGAAGGACCATCCTTCCCAGGTTGCCAGAAAAAAATCAAAACTGTTGCTTTGCACCAGGGAGGCCTAGCCTCTGACCAGAGCTAAGCAGCTATCCAGAGGCTGAGGCTCAAAAAGCTTCATGCAACAGAATTAAAGATGCAGGAAAGACATTGAATGCTAATCAACCTATCAGACATACCCAAGGGCTTTTCTGAAGCTGATAGCAATCACTAATATATATTAAAATGAAATGTGTTAAATACTCCTTTCACTGATTTGTTTTAAATGGGACAAATTATAAACTTTTTAAAAAACAAAGATCCTGGTATTTATTACACCATAAATACCAAAATACCAGTATAGTCATTTTTCTCTGACCCAGATACTAGAACCAGACCTAGATAGCAGCACCCTCACAGGAAGGAGACTGGCTGGTGCAATAACCTATACAGACCTTGGATTCTGAGCTATTTAGGAGTCAATAATACTCACATACTTGGGAAAGAGGGAGCACATCTAGGACTAGGGTCTAGGTCACTTTGGGTCACAGACTTTGTGCCTCTGTCCTGAAAAGGCCATGAGTGTGGGTACTGGAGGTGGGGAGAGGGCAGTGGCAAGGGCAAGTTGGAGCTTTTCTAGTTCTTTTTTTTCCCCCAGAGACACAGTCTTGCTCTGTCACTCAGGCTGGAGTGCAGTGGTACAATCTCAGCTCACTGCAACCTCCACCTCATAGGTTCAAGAGATTCTTGTGCCTCGGCCTCCCAAGTAGCTGGGATTACAAGCACATGACATGATGCCCAGTCGGCTAATTTTTTGTATTTTAGTAGTAGAGATGGGGTTTCACCATGTTGGCCAGGCTAGTCGCAAACTCTTGAGCTCAGGTGATCTGTCCGCCTCAGCCTCCCAAAGGGCTGGAATTACAGGCATGAGCCACCACACCCGGCCCTGTTCTAGTTCTTGTTTTTGTTTTTTGTTGTTATTGTTGTTTGTTGTTGTTGTTGTTGTTTTTGGAGACGGAGTTTTGCTCTTGTTGCCCAGGCTGGAGTGCAGTGGCGTGATCTCCACTCACCGCAACCTCTGCCTCCCGGATTCAAGCGATTCTCCTGCCTCGGCCTCCTGAGAAGCTGGGATTACAGGCATGCACCATCATGCCTGGCTAATTTTGTATTTCTAGTCGATACGGGTTTCTCCACGTTGGTCAGGCTGGTCTCGAACTCCCGACCTCAGGTGATCCACCCGCCTCGGCCTCCCAAAGTGCTGGGATTACAGGCGTGAGTCACCACGCCCAGCCTCTTCTAGCTCTTCATACTACCCACAACTAGTATGGTGTTTGTGTGATCCTGTAAGGAAGCATCAGGGAACAGAGGCCAAAGACAAGACTTCTCTCCTTCGCCTCTTTGTAGTTACAATTTTCTCATCTTCTATCCCTCTGCCCATGGACTCCTAAGCTACTAGCAGAAAATTATGTCCATACCCAACTCCCTCTCCTTTTCCCAAACCACCTGCCTATGCCAGTTCTGGACCCTCCACATAACATCCGCAGGTTACTGAGCCCATCCGGATTATCTGCCTAGTGTATTTGTCAATCACAGGCCATTGGCATCTTATAGTCAACTTCATTGAAAAACTGGAATTACAGCCGGGCATGGTGATTCATGCCTGTAATCCCAGCACTTTGGGAGGCTGAGGCGGGTGGGTCTTCAGGAGTTTGAGACCAGCCTGGGCAACATGGTGAAACCCCATCTCTACAATAAAATAAAATAAAAATTAGCTGGGTGTGGTAGTGCACACCTGTAGTCCCAGCTATGCAGGAGAATGAGATGGGAGGATCGCTTGAGCCTGGGAGAAGGGGGTTGCAGAGGGGAGACCTTGGAAGTGTGTGCTGACTTTGGAAAGTTTTGGCCAGGTCAGCTACCATCTGCTGGCCTGGAGACCCAGTATACCTTGACAGACTGTACTCTGATCTCAAGAGACAACTCTGCCACTCCCTCCCACCACAAATACTTGCTTGGGGCATAGCCTCAGGCAAATGACAGAGATCAGCTGCAACTGCTCTAAAATCATAGGTTGCTGGGAAGTTGGCAATGACTCCATTAAAAATCATCTTAAGCTTACATGGAATCTTGGCATCAGCCAATGTGAACTTCAAAGGCTTTGGTCTAGCTATCGAATGGGACAGTAAAAACTGCAACCCTACCCTGGCTATTCAGGACATACTTGTTTAGCTGGCTTGAGGTGTTGGGGGAGACACAATGGTATTGGGAGGTAACAGTCAAATTCTCCACAAGAAACAGTGCTAGGGTCTGGATCTGATAAACTTGTCCCTCGATAAACAGTTTTATAAAAAGTCCTTTGGCCAGGCGTGGTGGCTCACGCCTGTAATCCCAGCACTTTGGGAGGCCGAAGCGGGTGGGTCACAAGGTAAGGAGATGAGACCATCCTGGCCAACATGGTGAAACCCTGTCTCTAATAAAAATACAAAAATTAGCTGGGTGTGGTGGAACACGCCTATAATCCCAGCTACTTGGGAGGCTGAGGCAGGAGAATAGCTTGAACCTGGGAGGCAGAGATTGCAGGGAGCCGAGATTGCGCTACTGCACTCCAGCCTGGAGACAGAGTGAGACTCTGTCTCAAAAAAAAAAAAAAAAAAAATACAGGCCGGGAACAGTGGCTCATGCCTGTAATCCCAGCACTTTGGGAGGCCGAGGCAGGCAGATCATCGAGGTCAGGAGATTGAGTTCATCCTGGCTAACACGGTGAAACCCCGTCTCTACTAAAAAAAATACAAAAAATTAGCCGGGCGTGGTGGCGGGCATCTGTAGTCCCAGCTACTTGGGAGGCTGAGGCAGGAGAATGGCGTGGACCCGGGAGGCGGAGCTTGCAGTTAGCCGAGATCATGCCACTACACTCCAGTCTGGGCGACAGAGCGAGACTCAGTCTCAAACAACAACAACAAAAAAACAAATACAATAAAATAAAATTAAAATTAAAAAGTTCTTTGGAAATGAAAATGGGATTTCCTAATTTCAGTGTTTCTTCTTTTTTTTTTTTTTTTTTTTTAGGTGTTTCATAAGTAATTCTGCTTATTGTCTTTTCTTAAAAATGAACACACACCTGGTTTATACTTTCTTTAAAAAAAAGGGTATAGATTTGTTTGCTGATTTAAGTACAATGCAATGTCAAATTACTTGTATTAAATAATGTAACATGATCTTTTGAATCTTTGCAGAGAGGCAGAATTTATGCTAGCATACACTAGTGATAATGCTGGAAAAATAATTTCAAAAAAATCTGGCAAGCAGTTTAAGTACGTTAGGGGATACAGTGAGCATGTATTGTTTTTCTTATCCTGATGAACATTCTCCTGGCATACTATTCCAGATTTCCTAGGAGAAACGTGAATGTCCCTGTTCCCCAGCTCTTATGCCATATGCTTTAAGATGAGATGAAGACTTCTACTCCTTGCTTTAGAGGTGGGAATGTGACTCAAGGCCAATCAGAACATCTCAAACCTTAAACTACAGGAATTGGCTCACATTAGGCATGTGACCCAATCAGGTTCAATGAATCACAGGAGACTTTTGCTGGGACTCTTAGGAGAGAGGTTGGGAGTCTCCTCGGATGAACTTGGGCCTAGGATACTAGGACTATAGGTCCTGGCAGCCATCTTGCCCCTCATGGACCCAGAGAAAAAAAACCAAAAACAATAAGGAGAGCAGAGTCCAGAAATAGTGGAAACCCAGATCACGGGGAAATTGGCTTGATACCCCAGATTAAGCCTCATTCGAAGTAAAAGACTTTTCAGTAACATGAGCTAGTAGGGTTGGAGTTGAAGACTTACAGGGTAGTATCTTTAAATGTTCAGTTGTTAAGCAATTGATAATACCAAAGACGATCAGGGTCTCTACTGTAATCATTATTGAGTACTTACTATGTTTCAAGTACTAAGTAATATAAATGTTACAGATATTATCATTTTTTAATTTTTTATTTTTTTTGAGACGGAGTCTCGCTCTGTCGCCCAGGCTGGAGTGCAGTGGCCGGATCTCAGCTCACTGCAAGCTCCGCCTCCCGGGTTTACGCCATTCTCCCGCCTCAGCCTCCCGAGTAGCTGGGACTACAGGCGCCCGCCACCACGCCCGGCTAGTTTTTTGTATTTCTTTTAGTAGAGACGGGGTTTCACCGTGTTAGCCAGGATGGTCTCGATCTCCTGACTTCGTGATCCGCCCGTCTCGGCCTCCCAAAGTGCTGGGATTACAGGCTTGAGCCACTGTGCCCGGCAAATGCTACAGATATTATCTAATAAAATCCCAAAAACAACCACAGGAGGCTACAATTACCATTCCTTTAAAAAACAGTAAAGCAGGAACTCTGAGCTCTATAGCATGTGAGACACCTCAACCATTCTAAGTCCTTACCTTAGTCTCATTTCTTTTTTTTTTTTTTTTTTTTTTTTTTTTTTTTT
>NC_037672.1:66150146-66311002 GCF_003255815.1 Theropithecus gelada | reverse complement strand
CCCAGGCTGGAGTGCAGTGGCCGGATCTCAGCTCACTGCAAGCTCCGTCTCCCGGGTTTACGCCATTCTCCTGCCTCAGCCTCCGGAGTAGCTGGGACTACAGGCGCCCGCCACCTCGCCCGGCTAGTTTTTTGTATTTTTTAGTAGAGACGGGGTTTCATCGTGTTAGCCAGAATGGTCTCGATCTCCTGACCTCATGATCCACCCGCCTCGGCCTCCCAAAGTGCTGGGATTACAGGCTTGAGCCACCGCGCCCGGCCTTTTTTTTTTTTTTTTTTTTCCGAGACGGAATTTTGCTCTTGTTGCCTGGGCTGGAGAGCAATGGCACGATCTCGGCTCATTACAACCTCCATCTCCTGGGTTCAAGCGGTTCTCCTGCCTCAGCCTCCTTAATAACTGGGATTACAGGCGTGCGCCACCACGCCTGGCTAATTTTGTATTTTTAGTAGAGATGGGGTTTCTCCACGTTGGTCAGGCTGGTCTCGAACTCCCGACCTCAGGTGATCCACCAGCCTCGGCCTCCCAAAGTGCTGGGATTACAGGGGTGAGTCACCGTGCCTGGCCTGGTCTCATTTCTCATCTCCTGAGAGACGTAGCTACTGTGCCTGGCCTGGTCTCATTTCTCATCTCCTGAGAGAGGTAGCTGTCCAACATTCTAGCCTCTGAATCTTTTTGTTCAAATGAAATAGGAAGTATAAACAAATGAAACCAACCAATCAAATGGAGCCGGATGGGGGCCCAGAATCTTCTTCTTTTTGAGAAAGGGTCTCACTCTGTCACCTGGACTGGAATGCAGTGGCACAATGTTGATTCACTGCAACTTCAAGCGATTCTCATGCCTCAGCCTCCGGCACGTAGCTGGAATGATAGGCCACCACGCCCAGCTACTGGAACCTTCTTTCTTCGACTCTCCTCTCCCAAGGATTTCCTAAGGCTTTTAAAAACATTTGAGGGCTGGGCACAGTAGCTCAAGCACTTTGGGAGGCTGAGGCAGGCAGATCACGAGGTCAGGAGATCGAGGCCATCCTAACTAACACGGTGAAAACCCATCGCTACTAAAAATACAAAAAATTAGCCAGGCATGGTGGCACGTGCCTCTACTCCCAGCTACTTGGGAGGCTGAGGCAGGAGAATCGCTTGAACCTGGGAGGTGGAGGTTGCAGTAAGCCGATGTTGTGCCACTGTACTCCAGCCTGGGTGACAGAACGAGGCGCCATCTCAAAATAAATAAATAAATAAATAACAAAATAAAAATATTTTGAAGCCTGGGGCAATTGGCTCACACCTGCAATCCCAGTATTTTGGGAGGTTGAGGCGGGAGAATAGCTTAAGGCCGGGAGTTTGACACCAGTCTGGGCAATGTAGGAAGACTTCATCTCTACCAAAAAAAAAAAACAAAAAAGCCAGGCATGATGGTGTGCACCTGTAGTCCTAGCTACTCAGGAGGCTGAGGGAGGAAGAGCTCTTGAGCCCAGGAATTCCAGGATGCGGTGAGCCATGATTGCACCATTGCAGTCCAGCCTGGGTGATACAATGAGAGCCTGTCTCCAAAAAAAAAAAAAATTGAAAAACACTTCATGAGACACAATACGAAAGGACAAGGAAGCCCTCTATATATTGATATGGACCAATCTCCCAGACATATTAAATCGGAAAAAGCCTGGTGTGAAACAGCATATACAATGTGCTGTATTTATGTGTGTTATTAAAAAAGTGAGGAGGCTACAGATATATTTGTATATCAGTAAGGATTTGAAGAATTGTTAACATTGATTGCCTGGATGTCCAAGGAGTGGCAAGGAGACTTTTACTATATACCCCTTTGTACTTTTTATTTTAACAATATGAATGTATTACCTGTCTAAGAGAAAAGAAAGCCACTCTATTAGGGTAGTGCATCTGAAAGCAAGATGGGTTGACCATGGGGATACTGAGACGGTTCTTTCATGGGCTGAGATCTGATTCTAAAAATATAAGTCCTTTCTTTCACAAAGATTTATCTTTACATATGATAAAAGGTAATTACTAAGCTAGTCATTAAAGGATGCCAAAATAGACATAAACTAAAACTAGCATGTTAATGGGATCTGAGGACCCTAATTCAGACACTACTGAGGAAATCTGAGTACTATGCAATGTTTAGCAACAATGCAGAATTTCTACTCCTAGGCATACAAGCCAATAGCAGGAAGTTCCTCAATTAGGGAATTCATCCATTAAAGAGTTACCAACTTCCTAATATGCGCCAGATGCTGTGCTAAGCACTAGGGATAAAGCAATTTACAAAAGAACTAAAATCTTTGCCCTGATGGGGGTAGTCTTCTGGTGGGTGGAAACAGACAATAAACAAGATAAATATGTAAAATATATACTGTATTTCAATAATCCTACAATGCACATTCTCCCCCCATTTTCTGAAGCCTGAAATTCAGGTTTTGGCAAGTTTTTTTTTCTTTCTCTAAGGTACACTTAATAGCATAGTAGATCTCATGAAATATGTGAACATAGTGTATACGGGAGAATAATGTATCAGACTCATTAAGGGCTACAAGGAAAATAAGCAGAGCAGAGAAAAAAGGAGTATGAGGAGGTTGCAACTTAGGGTGTCAGGAAAGATCTATGTAACATTTGAGCAGACTTAAAGAAGGTGAAGAGTGATCCTTACCTTTATGTGGGTGGAGAAGCAAGCATCCCAAATACAGGAAAGAACAATTGCAAAGGGCATAAAAAGGGGAGAAAGTCTCACACCAAGGAAGCCAGGCGATGTGGCTGGAGTGGAGTGAGCGGGATGGAATGAAGCAAAGGAGATGAGATAAGGGAGGTAAGGGGCCAGGTTATGTATGGACTTGCAGGCCACATTTCTACTTAGTGCATAATCATTGTCTTATGTCTAGAAAGTTAGGATAATGTATTACATAAGAGCACAAGCTTTGGAGCCAGATTGCCAATTTATGCCCCAGCCGTGCCACTTCCTAGCTTATATGATATTGGTCAAGTTACTCTCTTGACCTGTTTCCCCATCTGCAAGATAAGGCTAATAACCTACCTACCTTATAGGATTGTTGTGAGAATTAAGCAAACTATTTTATATAAAGAACCTTGAACAAAATCTGGCAAATGAAAGCACTATGTGTCTGATACGGTTACTGATTAGTCATGGATTTTCAGTGCTGCTTCCTATAAATTGAAATCATCGATTAATTTTGCTATACATTGTTTGGTTAATTAATATAATGCCTAATTGTATCACCAATGTTTGTGGACACTGATTTTCCAGCAACCAGTTTTTTTTTTTTTTTTTTTTTTGAGAAGGGCTCTGTCACCCAGGCTGGAGTGCAGTGGCGCGATCTCGGCTCACTGCAAGCTCCGCCTCCTGGGTTCACTCCATTCTCCCGCCTCAGCCTCCAGAGTAGCTGGGACCACAGGTGCCCGCCACCATACCCAGCTAATTTTTTGTATTTTTTTAGTAGAGATGGGGTTTTACCGTGTTAGCCAGGGTGGTCTCGATTTCGTGATCCGCCCGCCTTGGCCTCCCAAAGTCCTGGAATTACAGGCGTGGGCGTGAGCCACCATGCCTGGCCTTTTTTTTCTTTTTTTCTTTTTTTTTTTTGAGATGGAGTTTCACTCTTGTTGCCCAGGCTGGAGTGCAATGGCGCAATTTCTGCTCACTGCAAACCTCCACCTCCTGGGTTCAAGCAATTCTCCTGCCTCAGCCTCCCCAGTAGCTGGGATTACAGGCAAGCACCACCATGCCCAACTAATTTTGTATTTTTAGTAGACACAGGGTTTCTCCATGTTGGTCAGGCTGGTCTGGAACTCCCAACCTCAGGTGATCCTCCCGCCTCAGCCTCCCAAAGTGCTGGGATTACAGGTGTGAGCCACCTCGCCCAGCCTCAACTAGTCTTTTTTTTGAGACAGGGTCTCACCCCATCGTCACAGCTGGAGTGCAGTGGCACAATCATGACTCACTGCAGCCTCGATCTCCCAGGCTCAAGCGATCCTCCTACACCCTCCCAAGTAAATGGGACTACTGGCTGGGAATACAGGCGCGTGCCACCATGCTCAGCTAACATTTTATTTTTTGTAGAGACGGGGTTTTGCCACATTGCCCAGGCTGGTGTTGAACTCCTGAGTTTAAGTGATCCTCCCACCTTCCCAAAGTGCTGGGATTACAGGTGTGAGTCATGTCTTTAAAAACCTATATACGATACTGAAGAGGCTTATAACCTAGCAAAATAATAAATAAATAAAAACCTATCTATGATAGATTTCAAATACAAATGATCATTTATATTTATCCTCCCAAGCAGGCATAGACAACATTCTACTCACTACCACCCCAACTAAAAAACAATCTTATGCAATTATATTTCATTGTTTTTGCTGAGTTTTCCACTAGAAAGTAAGAAAGGATAGAAATAGTGGGCCACTGAAAAAAGCGATTTGAAAAACTGAATTTCAAACCAATGAATTTTGTTTGTTGATCTATTGTCAGGTTTGGTTTAGAAAAAGAAGAATCATTCTTACTTTTGATTATGTGTATTTTAATGATTCATGGGACTCTCATCCTGAATGCTTAGATTTATGAAAGCCAGACGTATAACAGTGCAAGTCAGGCTGTCACAATTTGTTCATGTTTTCTCTTCCTTTATTAACTCAGGTAGTTCCTGAGCATCTACCATATTAAAGGAATTATACTAGATGATTAAAGGGTGCAAACAGGAATATAACACAGTCCCTGACTTTTCTCACTCTACAAAATCAGTAGAAGTGGATTAATATGTAACTATTCCTCTGATATAAGGAGTCCATCTCATGGTTGTTCTCTAGTGACAATGCCTCGGGGATCCCACCTTCATCACCTTTGCACCCAACTGTCCATCACTCCTGTGCAGGGGATGCTGCTAGGGAAGAAAATAGGTCAAATGCAGGGAAAACTCATAGTAAGCTGTTACTACTATATTCACTAAAGTATAGTAACCTACTTTACTCACTAAAGTACAGTAACCTACTGTACCCACCAAAGTTTAAAACAAAACAGGACATTTGACAAGGCTGGTGCCTTTAAACAACTTTGCTAAAATGTCAAGGCACTCTTTTCAATTATTAAATAAGAGGAGTAATAGACATTTGTGGCCCACTCCATCTATGAGCCTCATTCCTGATGATGGGGTAGAGTGAGGTTCAGGGAGAAGGTGAAGTGAGGTTCAGGGAGGGGTGAAGCTTAGGGGCTTAAGTGAAGCTCTTTGCATGCATTTCTTAGTAATAAAAATGCTGAGTAATTTACTACTTTTTTTAGGCTGCAACAAAATGCTCCCATGGAAAATGTCTACGGTAAAATGTCAAGTGTGTAGTTTTAAAGCAGAGGACAATGCTTAGTGCACAGTATTTTTGGCAGTATGACCACACCATTCTCCAAGTTGCCCAGGCTTAAAACCCTGGACCTAGGAAACACATTGCCTATGATGTGTTCCCTACAGTTTCACTTTACAGATTAAAAAAAGGGAACCTCCTCCTTAGTGTAATATTCATATATTCTTTCAATGATTTATTCATTTATCCATCAATATCACCTTTTATGAGACAGTGGTAAGCAACAGAGATATAAAATGAATAAAATAGTCCTTCCCTTAACAGTTTGGTTTAGCAAGCATTTATTGAATGTACACCATATACAGTATTAATAACTGCAAAGTGCTAACATATAGATATGTACTTAGATTTTAGGGAAAGCTTTCAAGAATGATGCCAGAGTTGAGTCTTAAGGAATAGCAGGAGTTTGCTTGATGAAGAGAAGGGAGGGGAAGGGCATATCCAGGTCTGAGAAAAATATCCAGAGTATGTGGGGGAGGCAGGAGCTGAAAAAGTAGGCAGGAACCAGATCATAACAGGCCTGTATGACAAACTAAGGAGTTTGGACTTTATTCTGGAAAGAATGGGGAACTGGAGGATCTTAAGAGGACTGACATGAACAGATGTTTTGTTGTTGTTAGTCTCACCCAAGGATGGACTGGAGATTGGACTGGAAGGAAGCCAGAGCTGAATGCAGACAAACTAGTTAGGAGGCTGTTGCTGTAATCTCAATGAGAAATGATGAGAAGAACGTAATCTATGTCACTCGCATCGAGGATGGAGAGCAGAGGACCTATTTGAGAAATATTCTATAAACAGAAATGATAGGACATGACTATTGATTGGACACGTGTAGGTGGAAAGCCAGAGTCTAAGATTCTTCCCAGCTTCCTGTCTAGCTTAGGCAATTATTTGGACAGTGGTACTACTGAGCACGGCACGCACACAGTAGAAGCAGCATATTGACTTTTTTCTTTAAGGGAGGCAGGGGTAGATGACGAGCTCAATTTTAAATGCTGAATCTGAGACCCGTGGGGAATCCAAGGGGAGAGGTGCATGAGTCAGTTAGCTAACTAGACCTGTGCTTTTTAGCCTCAAGAAATGTACAAGACTATTCTAGAAGCGTGTGTACTGACAACCTCACTGCCAAAGGAACAGGCATATCAATTAGAGAAAGACATTTTTTCATGTTAAAAAAAAAAAATTGAAAACACAGGGATTGAGAGTTAATAACAAAACATTATGTTACTCGCCAAACTGACACAGCAGAACAATGTATTTCTCTAGCAAGCTAAATGTAGGGTTTGGTGGGTTTCCTCCTGATGACACTTGAAAATAGAGGTGTACCTGGTGTTTAGATCTAGGAATTCCTTTCAGCAGGTTTGAAGAGAAAGAGCTGAGAAATGCGCCCTCCAGTGGCAGTGGAATGAGGGGTGTCTAGTAACCCTTTTTACCACCAAACAAAGCCCTGTAAATAAATGCAATTTACCGGGATCAGAAAGCCACAACGCCGGTACTAGTAAACCGTCAAACCAAGCGAACCCTCCCAGGGGCCAGGAACCCTTACCTGTCACGTCGGCCGAAGGAAAAATTTCACTTTCGACTCAACAAAATAAGACCTCAGATTTGATAGCTTGCAGTAAGTCCCGCTTGGCAACAATTAAACACCCTGCAAGTCGAAACGCGTAGTCTAATCAAATTCTCTCCAGCCTGCAGGGCCGGGCTTTGACCACGTGGGTGGCTGCGGCCAGCAAGATCAATCCGCGAAGGGCGGGAGGAGGCGTGCCCCTGCGGCGGGAGGCGGGGCCTGCGCAGTGGGTGGGGCTTCGGTGGAACCTAGCTACGAGGTTCCTTTCGCCTCTGCTCCCCTTTTGCCTTCAACCTTCGGGCCGCCACGTAATGCCACGTCCTCGCGCATGCGCATCTTGGCCGCTGGTGGCGGCTGTTTCCGGGCTTACGGGGCTGGAGTGGCCGCCGAGTTGGAGGCGGTGGTGGCAGCAGTAGGGGAGTGTAGAGTGCGGGACTGGGGGCCAGGCCCTGCGGAGGGCGGGGGAAGTTGTCTTCGTTTTTTTTTTCCGGAGGGGCCAGTAAACCTGGTGGCTGAACGGCAAGATGAATTTCCTCCGCGGGGTAATGGGGGGTCAGAGTGCCGGACCCCAGCACACAGAAGCCGAGACGGTGAGAGGAGCAGCGGGTCTGGGACTTGGGAAGGGGTCCGGGCAGGGACGGGGACGGAGCACTCGGAGACCCGAAGGTCACCTCCAGCGTCCCACCATGGAGGGGGATCCACATGCCACCTCCCCCTTTGCCCTCCTTCCGCTCCTGAAATCCCAGAGTTATTCACTGACGCCCCCAGCTCTCTCCCAGTTGCTGCGGCTCGGCCGGACTGACGGCAGCCGCGCCCCACAGCTCTGTAGGCCCCGAAGCTCGGGCCAGGAGAGTGGTCCGCAGGTGGTACCGTCCGGGGAGGGACGGTTCCGGGGCCGAGCTGGCCCGAACTGCCTCCCACGCCCCTCGGGGCCGTGGGCCCCTCCCTCCTTCCTTCCCTTTCGCCTGTGTCTGCACTGGCCGAGAGGAGCCTGAGGTCCTGCTCCCTCCCTTGCAGTCTGAAACTGGGGCGTTGGGGAAGACTGCGAGAAGGTTTAAAACCCAGCTGTTGGTGAGAGCATGTGGCTAAGAATAAAACGATATTCTTTGAAGCACAAATCCACCTGCTCCTGTCCCATCAACTGGAAGAGCGGTCGTTCTGCCTGGTGTTATTTGTTCAGATCCCGCTTTTCGGGCTCACCCAAATATATATCGTTTGGCAAATACTACCTTGGACGTAGTAGGGATCTTTCGCGCTCAAACCCCTTTGGGGACACATCCACCGCTTTCTGCCTGAACTCGTAATGACACGATTTGCAGCGTTATTTAAAAAAAAAAAAAAAAAAGGTTAGCCCCTGAAAACAGTATTTAATAGTTGCTTAGATTCTAGGTTTAGAATATACTTATTTTGAAGTTTGATTAGTGTTTAATGGAACCGAGGGTGTATGCCTTTTTGAAATAAACTGTTTGAGAAGAATTTTAGATCTACATTAAAGTGACCAAGTATAACACTTTAATGGCCAACTTTGTTAATGGGATCCTGAGGGATAATATAGTAGCTTTCATTTGTCAAGCTATTACCTTGTGCTAGGTACTGTGCTGAGCTCTTTATATTCCACATTCTGCTTTCATCGTTAACTACCCTGCAAGATAGGTGAGAGTATTCTCACTTTAAAAGTCAAAAAATGAGGCTAAGAGAGTTCACCTCTTAGGCCGGACGTGGTGGCTCACGCCTCTAATCTTAGCACTTTGGGAGGCTGAGGCCGGCGGTCACCTGAGGTCAGGAGTTCGAGACCAGCCTGACCAACATGGAGAAACCCCATCTCTACTAAAGATACAAAATTAACCGGCCGTAGTCGCACATGCCTGTAATCCCAGCTACTCGAGAGGCTGAGGCAGGAGAATCGCTTCAACTCGGGAGGCGGAGGTTGCGCGCCATCACACTCCAGCCTGGGCAACAAGAGCGAAACTGTCCCAAAAAAAAAAAAAGAGAGAGGTGAAGTAACTTGACCAATGTCATACTGCTAGTAATAGAGCCAGGATTCAACCAAGAGGTACCTTACTTCAAAGCCTACACTTTATTGCTCATGTCTGTATTTCAATACTTTTTGAGAACTTTATATAATATTATTAAAATTAACTGCAGCTAGTTGCAGTGACACAGGCCTATAATCCCAACTAAAGGGATGCTAAGACAGGAGGATCGCTTCAGCCCAGAAGTTTGAGACTAGCCTGGGCAACATGAAAAGACTCCATCTCAAAAAAAAAATTAACTGCACAGGTCTGATTAGAATTGTTTAAAGCATAAGGTGAAAGCTGGTATATCTGTTTCTTTCATTTGAAAATCACTCTTCTGTCTCTCACTGTCATACACAACACGTGCACACATTTGGCTTCACTTATCCATTCCCACTTGGCAACAAGGCCTACCCTACTAGAAGATCATGTTCTGTCTGGATTACCATGGTCATGCCATAATCACTGTCCACCACTTGTTTATCTGATATTTGTGTTTGTGGCACCAGGTTATGAAATATGGTTTATTACAGCTTGCTTTGTAGAATTAGACCTTGATTTGAATCCTGGCTTTCCACCCCTGATTGGATTGGATATGTAAGAGATAGCTAATACCCTCTAAGTAAAATGAGGAAAATGCCTGCTCTTCAGGATTTAATGAAGATTAAGTGAAATAAGTAGAAAGAGCCTGGCACTCAGTAGATGTATAATGAGGGGTAATTTTTCCTATGTGTGGGTTGAACGAAGAATACCCTTTCCTGTTTTTGTTATTATTGGCCTTGTCACAGTGACTTCTGTAGAAAAGATGGAATGGAATTCAGAATGTATAGGATTTTAAAGCTAGAAAGTCCCAGATAGAGCCTCTTCATTTTGTAGGCACAGAGCACTAGAGCAGCTTGCACAGTGTTGAAGAGTTGGAGCTAGAACATTTTGATCTTGCCACTGTGGATGGGACAACATAGTTTTTATATCACTATTTCAAAATGAAGCTTGAGTATCACTTGTGTATGTTGTATGCGTATACTGAAAGGATCCTTTCTTGTGCTTGCCTAACTTTGAGTATGTACATTCAAAATTGGAAAAGTAATTTGTCTTCTATTTTTTCTTTTTAATCACCTCCCCAATAAAGTAATTTGCCTTCTGAAAATAATTATTCCGAGGTACAGTATGAATAAAACTTGTTTCACTCATTCCACCAGGAAGTACAACAGGTAAAAGGGGTCATGGATTACTAATTTAGAAGTATTTATAGAGCATCAGTGGAGTATATATACAATATTAGATGTTTTAATTGGTGATTTAGTCTGGCCAGGATATTTGAGTTACTAGAGCTTGGAACCCCTAGCTTCTATATTATCATTTATTATTTTGTAGTTTTTTCCATTTCTGCAAAATTAAATTTTTTTCATTGCGGCTTTCCATCTTTCTTGTTTTTTCTAACATCTTTTTCCAATGGAAGGCTTCTTTTCTTTGTCTGAATTCGACCTGTTATTTAAATTCATCATCAGTGCCTTCCCTAATCTGTACTTTCCCCCACCACATTTCAGATACTTTTTCCTTTCTGAGCTACCTTTACATTTTAACTACAGTGTGCATATATCTTATTCCTTCCAGACTCTTAAAGTGTCTTTAGGGCAGGGTTCATAATGTATTTTAATCTTTGTTTTTCCACAGTAGTAGATACCCAGTAAGTACTTGTGAAATAAATGAATTATAGTTTTATTTGAAAGAAATCACAGATCTGTAATCGTAGCAACTTACACATTACTAGGTACTAAAACAATACTTTATAAAGATTAGAAATTGAAGTTCTCAAATGAAGTTCATTGTGTCAAGCTTTTTACTTAAGGGATTTTTCATATTTACTAAATGCTTCGACTGCTTTCCTTTTTTTTTTTTCTTATTGAATTTACATATCTTTTAAATGTGTGAGAGTTATGTGATCGATTGTATAGTATCTAGCTTTTCATACTCTTAGTTAAGAGTAACTTTGCACTGATATTAAGGTGTTCTTCAGGCAGGGGGCTCACGCCTGTAATCCCAGCATTTTGGGAGGCCAAGGCAAGTGGAGCACTTGAGGTCAGGAGTTTGAGACCAGCCTGGCCAACATAGTGAAACCCTGTTTCTACTAAAAATACAAAAATTAGCTGGGCATGGTGGCACATGCCTGTAATCCCAGCTACTCGGGAGGCTGAGGCAGGAGAATCGAGGCAGAGGTTGGCAGTGAGCAACCACTGGGTGGTTGAGATTGTGCCACTGCATTCCAGCTTGGGTGAGAGAGCGAGACTGTCTCGAAAAGAAAGATGTTCTTCAGAACCTGTCAAGTAGTAAATATTTTATCATAGGATAGTCAATTCTGTAAAGTACTGGATATTTTAAATCCAGAATTTCATCCACATTAAACTTTTTCTGTTTTAGAGTCATGTACTTTTAAATTTTCATTTCTCTTTTTTACTTGACACTGATTTCTGGTGATTGAAGCCTCTTTAGCCTTAACACAGTTTGCTGGGTGCAACTTAACATTATTGTAGTAAAAATTCTATTTGTGCTTTTGTTTTTTAGTTTTCTCTTTTTCCCTAACCACTAGACCACCAGGAACTTCATGCTTTTGAATGCTTACGTGTGCTTAGTTTTATATCTGCCTTCCATCTGGCACCTTTTTTTGGGTGGTGGGGGGACGGAGTCTCACTCTGTCGCCGAGGCTGGAGTGCAGTGACATAATCTCGGCTAACTGCAACCTTGGCCTCCTGGATTCAAGCAATTCTCCTGGCTCAGTCTCCTGAGTAGCTGGGACTACAGGCGCACGCCACCACACCTGGCTAATGTATTTTAGTAGAGACGGGGTTTCACTGTGATGCCCAGGCTGGTCTTGAACTCCTGAGCTCAGGCAGTCTGCCCACCTCGGCCTCTCAAAGTGCTAGGATTACAGGCATGAGCCACTGTGCCCAGCTCCCATCTTGTACCTTTTTTAAAGCTAGTTTCTTAAAAATTCCAAGCAAGTGTTAACTACATTTGATGATGAATCATAGAGGCATTTTCTGTTCTCAGGTTAGACCCTGAGACATGGAAGTTGCTAATGTCCATAAAAAGTATACAGAATTAGACCATTGTTACGGGGTCTCTCCAGATCGAACTTTCATCAGCTGTCTCAGAAAGCAAGAGGGCTAACAATATAAACACAGCCATCCTTTCTTTTAATAAAAATTGTTATCAAAGAGTGTGGACTTAAATTTAGATATAGTTTTCGTTTAGTCAAGCACATTTTATACCATGTTACTATAAATGTGTAGTCTGAAATTCCTATTTGGGTTGATGTATTCTATATTAATAACCAGGTCAATGTCATGACTGGAATGTGTTTTCTCTCTTGGCCTGTTTTGCAATAACAATGTCGGAGAGAACTGTAATGATGATTTGTGTTTTGGTCACTTATATATCCAAGCACTCTTTTTAAGTAGGGCCTATTGAATACTACAGGCTTTTTGGAAGGTTAATTATGTAGATTATGTAGGGTTGATTTAAAAGCTAGAATCATTTAAATTTTACATGCCCTAGCGTTACCAAGGTGTGCTTCAAAAAATTTGAATAGATATCCATGAAAAAAACTTTGTCGGCCGGGCGCGGTGGCTCAAGCTTGTAATCCCAGCACTTTGGGAGGCCGAGACGGGCGGATCACGAGGTCGGGAGATCGAGACCATCCTGGCTAACACGGTGAAACCCCGTCTCTACTAAAAAATACAAAAAACTAGCCAGGCGAGGTGGCGGGCTCCTGTAGTCCCAGCTACTCCGGAGGCTGAGGCAGGAGAATGGCGGGAACCCGGGAGGCGGAGCTTGCAGTGAGCTGAGATCCGGCCACAGCACTCCAGCCTGGGCGACAGAGCCAGACTCCGTCTCAAAAAAAAAAAAAAAAAAAGAAAAAAACTTTGTCAGCAAAGAAGTGTGTGCAGTGACCAAAAACAAAGCAAAAACCTTTAATATTTATGCAAGGTTTTGTAAGCAGGCACTGTGTTACTGTTTCAGATATTTTTAAAATGTAGATAAAAAGTAAGCTGTGTTTGCCAAATTTATCTGACCAGACCTTTTTTTTTTCCTCTAGGGAACTTTGTTGTCTATTATTTTGAGAAGCATACTTAGGGAAAAATCGTCCAAGAGGATATATAATTCTGATGCCTTTTGCTTTATTTTCCTTTATTTCATTAAAAACATTACTCTTCAATCTGATTAGAAAAGAATATTATAATTCCTTATATACATTTGTTGATAGCAAATACTGTTCCTCTTTCTTTTTATGTATTTACCTTTTATTACTTATTAATATTACTGCTTTGTACTCTGCTCTTTGTCTGTTATAGGTATAATAAAGTTAGGCTTATTATGTTTATACCTCAGGCAGAAGTGCCATAAACATTTTTTGTGTCAAAAGTTATTCACCATTAATTTGAAAACTTTTTTTTTTTTTTTTTTAAGAGACAAGGTCACAATATGTTGCCCAGGCTGGTCTTGAACTCCTAGCCTCAAACAATCCTCCTGTCAGCTTCCCAAAGTGCTGGGATTGCATGAAAACTTCTGTGATGTTAGATTTTGAGATGCTAGCATTTGTGATAGGTTATTTGGTAGACATGTTTCATTATGACCCCTTGCTTAAAAGGATGTCCTTTTGAAGAGCATAGTTCATTTATTGGAGAGAGCATGGAGAATAAATGAAGTAGTATATTACTTGGCTGACTTAAGGTAATTTTAATGGAAATGGATTCATTGGATTTGTCTACAAAGAGACTTCTGTTTGATTTTTTAGAGTTCCCACATCTCTTTATAGATTATAATAATTTAGGTCATATGAAGATAAGATTCACTTTTGCTTTTTTAATAAAGCCTTCTCAGTAACAGAGTTAAATTTAAAACAAATTTCTGGGCCAGGCGTGGTGGCTCATGCCTGTAATCCCAGCACTTCGGTAGGCCAAGGCGGGTGGATCACCTGAGATCAGGAGTTCGAGACCAGCCTGGCCAACATGGTGAAACCCTGTCTCTGCTAAAAATACAAAAATTAGCTGGATATGGTGGTAGGTGCCTGTAATCCCAACTTACTAGGGAGGCTGAGGCAGGAGAATCACTTGAACCCAGGAGGTAGAGGTTACAGTGAGCCAAGATCGCGCCACTGCACTCTAGCCTGGGCAGTAGAGTGAGACGCCATCTCAAAAAAAAAAAAAAATTTGACTCTTTTTTTGTAATCTAAAACAGTAATATTTTAATTTCATTTAAAACATAAGTGAATTGACTATTAGCATGAATTATTTGTCTTATAGTAAATAGTCATAGTTGGGGACATTCTATTTTAGGAAGGTACAACTATGTTTTAAACTTCATCAAGGTAAGATATCATAAAATTAAATCAATATTAGGTGCTTGACAAATATTTGTTGGATAAATGATTGGTTAGAGTTAGCATTTTAATTGCCATTCCTATTTATTTTTTCCTGTCAGTCAAGTAGTTACTGAATACTTATAAAAAGAATTGTGAAAAAATACTGCAAGCTGTATTATGCTAGTATCCTTTAATTTTTTTGCTTTTATATTAAATTTTTATAAATTATTAACATACATTAGTATTGTTTCATAAGTAAATGTGTTTATTTATGAAAATAAACATTTCTCTAAACAATACTTTTTCCCCTTAACTTTAAAGTTTTAGAAGGTTACCTGCGCAGGTTATTATATGGG
The DNA here is from genome assembly GCF_003255815.1 of Theropithecus gelada. NCBI lineage: Eukaryota > Metazoa > Chordata > Mammalia > Primates > Cercopithecidae > Theropithecus > Theropithecus gelada. The sequence continues at coordinate 66,296,329 of NC_037672.1, read as the reverse complement.
TAAATTGCCTGTTGCTAAGGTTTGATGTATAACCATCACCCAGGTAGTGAGGATGGTACCTGATGGGTAGTTTCTTAACTCTCACCCCCTCTCCCACCTTCTCCTCGTTGTTGTCCCCAGTGTTGACTGCTCCCTTCTTTAGGTCCATGCTTACTCATTGTTTAGCTCCCACTTGTAAGTGAGGAAATGCAGTATTTGGTTTTCTGTTCCTGCATTAATTTGCTTAGGATAATGCTGCATCTATGTTGCTGCAAAGGGCATGATTTTGTTCTTTTTTATGGTGACATAGTATTCCATAGTATATATGTACTACATTTTGTTTATCCAGTCCACTATTGATGGACATCTAGGTTGACTCCACATCTTTGCAGTTGTGTATAGTGCTCCAGTGAACATGCAAGTGCATATGGCTTTTTGACAGAACGATTCATTTTTCTTTATTTTCCTTTATTTCATTAAAAACATTATAATTGAAATGACTGTTAGCATGAATTATTTTAGTCTTACAATAAATAGTCGTAGTTACTGGACGCAATGACTCAAGCCTGTGATCCCAGCATTTTGGCAGGCTGAGGTGGGCAGATCACAAGGTCAGGAGATCGAGACCATCCTGGCCAACATGTTGAAATCCCGTCTCTACTAAAAATACAAAAATTAGCTGGGCATGGTGGCGCCTGTGCCTGTAATCCCAGCTACTCAGGAAGCTGAGGCAGGAGAATTGCTTGGACCAGGGAATTGGAGGTTGCAGTGAGCCGAGATCGTGCCACTGCACTCCAGCCTAGCAACAGAGCGAGACTTCATCTAAAAAAAAAATAGTCATGGTTGGGGGAGTTCTGTTTTAGGAAGGTGCAGGGATGTTTTAAGCTTCATGAAGGTAAGGTTATATCATAAAATTAGGGCCGGGCCCAGTGGCTCACGCCTATAATCCCAGCACTTTGGGAGGCCAAGGCAGGCGGATTACAAGGTCAGGAGTTCGAGACCAGCCTGGCCAATATGGTGAAACCCCGTCTCTACTAAAAATACAAAAATTAGCCGGGCGTGGTGGTGGGTGCCTGTAGTCCCAGCTACTCGGGAGGCTGAGGCAGGAGAATAGCTTGAACCCAGGAGGCGGAGGTTGCAGTGAGCCAAGATCCCGCCACTGCACTCCAGCCTGGGCGACAGAGTGAGACACTGCCTCAAAAAAGAATAATTAAAAAAAATAAAATTAAGTCTGTATTAGCTGCATGACAGATATTCGGTGAAAAAATGCAGTAGTGGGACTACTGGGTCAAATGGTAGTTCTGTTTTAAGTTCTTTGAGAAATCTCCCAACTGCTCTCTACAGTGACTTAACTAAAATTACATTCCCACTAACAGTATATAGCATTCCCTTTTCTCTACAACCTCTCCAACATCTGTTCTTTTTTTTTTTTTTGTCTTTTTAATAATAGTCATTCTGACTGGTGGGAGATGGTATCTCATTGTGGTTTTGACTTGCATTTCTCAGATGATTAGTGATGTGGAACATTTTCCCATATATTTCTTGCCTACATATATGTCTGCTTTGGAGAAGAGAAGTGTCTGTTCATGTCCTTTGCCTATTTTTCAATGGAGTTTTTGGTTTTTGCATGTTGAATTAAGTTCCTTACAGATTCTGAATATTAGACCTTTGTCGGATGCATGGTTTGCGGATGTTTTCTCCCAGACTATAAGTTGTCTGTTTACTCTGTTGATAGTTTCTTTTGCTGTGCAGATGCTCTTTAGTATAATTAGGTCCCACTTGTCAATTTTTGTTTTTGTTGCGATTGCTTTTGGGCATTTAGTCATAAATTCGTTGCTAAGGCCAATGTCCAGAATGATATCTCCTAGGTTTTGTAGGATTTTTTTTCTTTTTTTTTTTTGGGTAGGAGTCTCGCCCTGTCACCCAGGCTGGAGTGACTGCAATGGTGCGATCTTGGCTCACTGCATCCTCCGCCTCCTGGATTCAAGCGGTTCTCCTGCCTCAGCCTCCCAAGTAGCTGGGACTACAGATGCACACCACCACGCCCAGCTAATTTTTGTATTTTTAGTAGAGACAGGGTTTCACCGTGTTGGTCAGGATGGTCTCGATCTCCTGACCTCGTGATCCTCCCACCTTGACCTCCCGAAGTGTTGGGATTACAGGCATGAGCCACCATGCCCAGCCTCTTCTCGGCTTTTTATAGTTTTAGGTCTTATATTTATGTCTGTAATCCACCTTGAGTTAATTTTTGTATATGGTAAAATGTAGGGGCCCAGTTTCATTCTTCTGCATAAGGCTATCCAGTTATCCTAGCACCATTTATCGGATAGGTAGTTCTTTCTCCAATGCTTGTTATTGTCAATTTTGTCAAAGATCAGATGGTTGTAGCTGTGTGGCTTTAGTTTTGGGTTCTCTATCCTGTTCCATTGCTTCATGTCTGTAATATGCTGTTTTGGTTAGTATAGCCTTGTAGTATAGTTTGAAGTGGAGTAGTGTGATTTTTCCAGCTTTGTTATTTTTACTTAGGATTGCTTTGACTGTTCAGGCTCTTTTGGTTCCATATGAATTTTAGAATAGTTTGTTCTAATTCTGTGAAAAATTACATTGGTAGTTTGATAGGAATAGCATTGAATCTGTAGATGCTTTGGACAGTATGGCTTTGTTTGTTTTTGAATCGGAGCCTTGCTCTGTTGCCTAGGCTGGAGTGCGGTGGCGTGATCTCAGCTCACTGCAACCTCTGCTTCCCGGGTTCAAGTGATTCTCCTGCCTCAGCCTCCCAAATAACTGGGATTACCGGCGCCCACCACCGCGCCCAGCTAATTTTTGTATTTGTTTTGTTTTGTTTTTTTGAGACGGAGTCTCGCTCTGTGGCCCAGGCTGGAGTGCAGTGGCCGGATCTCAGCTCTCTGCAAGCTCCGCCTCCCGGGTTCACGCCATTCTCCTGCCTCAGCCTCCAGAGTAGCTGGGACTACAGGCGCCTGCCACCACGCCTGGCTAATTTTTTGTATTTTTTAGTAGAGACGGGGTTTCACCGTGTTAGCCAGGATGGTCTCGATCTCCTCGCCTGGTGATTTGCCTGCCTCGGCCTCCCAAAGTGCTGGGATTACAGGCATGAGCCACCGCGCCCGGCCTGTATTTTTAGTAGAAACCAGGTTTCACCATGTTGGCCAGGCTGGTTTCAAACCCCTTACCTCAAGTGATCCCCCCGCCTCAGCCTCCCAAAGTGCTGGGATTACAGACATGAGCCACCGTGCCCGGCCCCATTTTAACAATATTGATTCTTTGATCCATGAGCATGCGATGTTTTTCCAGTGGTTTGTTATCACCTATTATTTCTGTCAGCAATGTTTTATAGTTCTCTTTGTAGAGACCTCCTTGGTTAGATGTATTCCAAGGTTTTGATGTGTGTGTCTGTGTGTCTGTCTAGGGTAAATGGGATTGTATTCTTGATTTGGCTCTCAGCTTGAACATTATTGATGTATAGAAATGCTACTGATTTTTGTTCATTGATTTTGTATCCTGAAACATTACTGAAGTCGTTTATCAGCTCTAGGTGCCTTTTAGTGGAATCTGTTGGGGTTTCTAGGTTTAGAATCGTATTATTAGCAAAGAGATAATTTGTCATTTTTTCCTATTCGGATGCCTTTTCTTTCTCTTGCCTGATTGCTCTGACTAGGACTTCCTCCTTTAAATTTTAAGTGTACTTTCACCATCCTAGTTCTGTGCTGTCTTCTTTTTAATCTTTTGATAGTTTTTCTTTTTTTTGGAAACAGGGTCTCACTCTGTTGAACAGGCTGGAGTGCAGTTGTGTGAGTCACGGCTCACTTCAGCCTCAACCTCCTATACTCAAGCAACCTTCCCACCTCAGCCTCCTAAATAGCTGGGACTACAGGTACAAGGCACCACACTTGGCTGATTAATTTTCTTGTAGAGACAGGGTCTTGCTATGTTGCCCAGGCTGGTCTTGAATTCCTGGACTCAAGTGATCCTCTCAAAGTGCTGGGATTGCAGCCATGAGCCCTTGTACCCAGCCAGTAGTTTTTCATTTTCACATTCCTCATCTCAATTTTTTCTTTCCTAGTCACTCCTATTTCCATTGTGTCTCTTTTGGTCGTTTTTGTGTAGCAATGAATATAAATAAATAGCCCTAATGGCTAGCAGAAAATGTTTTTTTTTAATTGACTATAATTCTGATTATGCCCAATTTACCAGTTGTTAAATGGATTATATGTCCTTTTCATGTTTCACTTGGTAAGTGAAATTGTGAACATCATGTAGCAGTTATCATTTTTTGATTTTACAAAATGGCAGACAAAATGAGTAAAGTTTAATTTCTCTTTACTCCTGTCTCCAATTTCAGTTCTCTTTCCAGAGATAACCACTATTACTAGTTTGGCATAAATCTTTCCAGACCTTTATACGTAATCATGCTTCTGTGTAATATAGAATTATATATTTGTATTAGCATATTTATTATATTTTACATAAATGGTATACTGTTTATTGTGTTCTACAGCTTACCTTTTTGGTTTTTTTAGAGACGAAATCTCACTCTGTTGCCAGGCTGGCGCGATTTCAGCTCACTGCAACCTCCTTCTCCTGGTTCAGGCAATTCTCTGCCTTGGCCTCCCGAGTAGCTGGGATTACAGGCCCAGCTAATTCTTGTATTTTTAGTAGAGATGGAATTTCACCATGTTGGCCCGGCTGGTCTCGAACTCCTGACCTCATGTGATCCACCCACCTCAGCCTACCAAAGCGCTGGGACTACAGGCGTGGGCCACTGCGCCTGGCCAGCTTACCTTTTTCATTGATGTGTTTGGAGATCTTTCCATGTTAAAGCATACAGAGGTACTTTAAAATATCAGATTTTCAGTTACTTTTGTTAATTATACTACAGTCTCTTCTAATAGACTGTAAAGGCTTCTTGATAATAGAATCCATGTCTTAATCATTATTATGTTTCTCAGAGCACCTAATACTTAGTTAGCATAATATAAATTAGTCAAACTTCTGTCTCTTTTTTCTATTGTCATTCCTTTCTGGTCCTTCTAAATAAAACAGTGGGCTAAATTGTACTCAAATATGCTTCTTTTTCCACTTTTTTTGGTTAACATATAGTATTCTGTTGTTTAACACAAGGGTCACAAATTGGGGAGTCCAGTTGGGGAGCTTCAATGTGGTCAGGTCATAGAGAAGGCAGAGGTTTAGGATGATACTCGAGCCTGCATATCCTGATTTGAGGATGTGGCTAGTGCTCAAATCCGGCCAGTTGTTGCTACATGAAATGTTGGCTGAGAAAACCAATATAATGTAGCGGGAAAGCACTCAGCCTACTTCGCTGAATGCTATCCCACTGCTTGCTTTATAAATGTGGACAAGGTACTTAATCACTGTGCCTCTGTTTCCTCATCTCTAAAATATAAATAGTAATAGTGCCTGTCTTTTTTTGTGAAGATTAAATGAATTTCAAAATGTAAAAAAAAATTAGGACAGAGTTAGCACATAGTAATTGGCATAGATACCACATTTTACCAACTTTGAGATGCACATTAGCATTTAAACCTCTTTGAAATCAGGATACATCTTGTAATTGTAATTGGGGGTATGTCTTTTTTCTTCGTGATTCATTAAAAAGATGGGGGGGTCTTAAAATTGATGGCTTCTTCAGTTGTACAAAATAAGAGTGTTAGCTACCATTAGCTGTCAGACTGATGTTTTTCAAGAAAAGATATAAATTTGAGGCCGAGCTCTGTGTTGCATGAGTGTAGTCCCAGCTACTTGTTAGGCTGAGGTGGGAAAATTGCTTGAGCCCAGGAGTTCAAAGATGCAGTGAGCTATGAATAGTGCCACTGCACTCCAGCCTGTACAGCAGAGCAAGAAGATCCTGACTCTAAAAAAAGAACAGTAAAGAAAACATAGAAATCTGGATTTTTAAATGCTGGCTGAATATTTTAAATGCTGTATGAATCAAATAGATTTTTCAAATAATATAGTAAATATAATACACTATTATTATTATTGTTATTTTGAGTCGGAATCTTGCTTTATCGCCGAGGCTGGAGTGCAGTGGCATGATCTCACTGCAACCTCCGCCTCCCAGGTTCAAGCAATTCTCCTGCCTCAGCCTCCTGAGTAGCTGGGATCGCGGGCATGTGCCACCACACCCAGCTAATTTTTAATTTTTGTATTTTTAGTAGAGACAGAGTTTCACCATGTTGGCCAAGCTGGTCTCAAACTCCTGACCTCGTGATCTGCCTGCCTCGGCCTCCCAGAGTGCTGGGATTACAGGCATGAGTCATTGTGCCCAGCTAATGCACTATTTTGTTTTTAATTCTATAAAATTAAGTTGGGGGCCGGGTACAGTAAATCATGCCCGTAATCCCAGCACTTTGGGAGGCCAAGGCCAGTGGATCACCCAAGGTCAGGAGTACAAGACCAGCCTGGCCAACGTGGTAAAACCCTGTCTCTACTAATAATATAAAAATTAGCTGGGCGTGGTGGCACCTGCATGTAAGCCCAGCTACTTGGGAGGCTGAGGCAGGAGGATTGTTGGAATCTAGGAGGCGGAAGTTGCAGTGAGCCAAGATGGCTCCACTGCACTCCAGCCTGGACGACAGAGTGAGACTTCATCTCAAAAAAGAAAAAAAAAAAGAAAATTAAGTTTTTTTGTTTGTTTGTTTTGAGACAGGGTCTCAGTCTGTCTTGCAGGTTGGAGTGCAGTGGCATAAACATGGGTTACAGTGGCCTCAACCTCCTGGCTTTAAGTGATCCTCCCATGTCAGCCTCCTGAGTAGCTATGACCACAGGTGTACAACACAATGCTTGGCTGATTTTTTCAACATTTTTATGGAGATAGAGGTCTCACCATGTTGCCCAGGCTGTTCTTGAACTCCTGGGCTCAAGCAGTCTTGCTGACTTAACTCCCCAAAGTGTTGGGATTGTAGGTGAGAGCTGCTGTGCTGGGCCAATTTTTTTTTTTTTTTTTAATCCTTTAAGTTCTGTCGGACCTGACTGGCCAAGTGTTGTTTTGTTTTTGTTTTTGTTTTATTTTTTGGTTTTTTTTTTGAAGTCTTGCCCTATTGCCCAGGCTAGTGTGCAATGGCACAAACTGGGCTCACAGCAATCTCCACCTTCCAGGTTCAAGCAATTCTCCTGCCTCAGCCTCCCAAGTAGCTGGCATTACAGGTACCCACCACCATGCCCAGCTAATTTTTTGTATCTTTAGTAGAGACAGGGTTTCACCAAGTTCGCCAGGCTGGTCTCGAACTCCTGACCTCGTAATCCGCCCGCCTCGACCTCCCAAAGCTCTGAGATTACAGGCGTGAGCCACTGCGCCTGGCCAAGTTTTTTTAAAGTGTTGTAAATTTTGAGCTTTAAGTAATCTTAGATTTATTTTACTTTATCTTTCCATTTTGCAGATAATGAATTTTACTTGAAAAGATTATATTTAAGGGACAGTCCATCCTCATTATTTGTCAGTTTCTTATTTGCAAATTCACCTACTCACTAAAATAATTTGTATCGCACAAATCAGTACTTGGAGCACTTTATGGTTGTTTGTAGATGGTACGGAGCAGTGAAAAATTTGATTCTCCCAACATAAACATCTCCAACTGAGGTCAAAGAAGGTGATGCTTTGCCTTCTTGTTTCAGTTCTCATACTGCAAATGTGTCCTTTCATGGTCTGTTTAGTGTTACGCTTTTTGCATTTTTGTATTTTTTCTTTTTTTTTTGAGACAGAATCTGACCCTGTCACCCAGGGTGGAGTGCAGTGGAGTGATCTCGGCTCACTGCAACCTCTTCCTCCGCCTCCCAAGTTTAAGTGATTCTTCTGCCTCAGCCTCCTGAGTAGCTGGATTTACAGTTGTGCTGCACCACACTTGGCTAATTTTTGTATTTTTAGTAGAGATGGAATTTCACCACGTTGGCCAGGCTGGTCTCAAACTCCTGACCTCAAGTGATCCACCCACCTCAGCTTCCCAAAGTGCTGGGATTACAGGTGTGAGCCACCACGCCCAGCCTCATCTTTGATTTGTTTTGTTTGGGATTTCCCTATTAAAAATAGACCCCGTGTAGTGTTGTCTAGTGTTCCTAAGCACAAGAAGACTGTGATGTTTCTTACAGAGATGATATGTATATTAGGTAAGCATCACTGAGGCCTGAGTTATAGTGCTGTTGGCCATGAAATCAATATTAATGGTCAAGGATGTGTATTAAATAAGATGTCTTTGGCCACATGAAGTAGCTGACACCTGTAATCCTAGCACTTTGGGAGACTGAGGCAGGAGAACCACTTGAGCTCACTAGTTCAAGATCAGCCTGGGCAACATAGTGACACCTCATCTCTAAAAAAATTTTTAAAAAGGTGTCTTTAAGCAGAAATATACGTAAAAGGTTTTATATTGATCACTTGATGAAAATGTGATCAGAGGCTTGCAGCAAACTAACCCTGTATTTTCTCCAGGAGCAATGGGTTTTGTTTTTAGAGACAGGGTCTCACTCTGTTTCCCAGTCTGGAGTTCAGTGGCACGACTATCTATGGCTCACTGCAGTCTCAAATTGCTGGGCTCAAGCGATCCTCCTGCCTCAACCTCCTGAGTAGCTAGGACTACAGGCACTCGCCACCATGCCTGATTAATTTTTAAATTTCTTATAAAGACAGGATCTAGCTGTGTTGCCCAGGCTGATCACAAATTCCTGGCCTCAAGCAATCCTCCTCTTCAGCCTCCCAGAGCTCTGAGATTACAGATGTGAGCTACTGCACGTGGCCTAGGAGCAGTGGTTTGGTATTCACTAATTCAGTGTTCATGGTAACTTTATAAAACATAGCTACCTCAAATAGCAACAAACACTTGTATTTTAAAGCAGATGAATAGTAAGTCCATCAGGTGGTATTTTAGAGTAGGTAATAAAAGCAAGATCTATTATGGAAATTTCTTTAATTTTTTTCTCTTTATTGAAGCAAATAGGGAAATATGCTTGTTCTAAATAATCCAAATCAGTATATAGTCTAAAATTGCCTCTTTCTTCCTTCACAATCTTACTTCACATCACTGGAAGTAATCTCTTTGGTGTACATCCTTCCAGAGTGTTGTCTTTTTTATTTACCAACATATATATTTACACAAATGAGTTTCTTTTTAAAAATCTGTAACTGTGATAGTTCTTGGAAGCTCAGTGTTGGGGCTAAATTCTGAGAAATGCATCATTAGGCAGTTTTGTTGTGCAAACGTCCTAGAGTGTACTTAAAGCAAACCTGGATATTATAGCCTACTACTCACCTAAGCTGTATGGTGTAGCCTATTGCTTCTGGGCCATAAACCTGTATAGCACGTTACTGTAATGAATACCGTAGGCAATTATAACGTAATAGTAAATATTTGTGTATGTATGCATCTAAACATAGAAAAGGTACAGTAAAAATGTGGCATAAAAGATAGTAAATAATATGCCTGTATAGGTCACTTAATCATGAATAGAGCTTGCAGGACCGGAAGTTGCTCTGGATGTCAGGTGAGTGGTGAATGAATGTGAAGACCAAGGACATTATATAAAGTACACTTTATAAACACTGTACACTTACGGCTACACTAAATTCATTTAAAAAAAAATTTTCTTAATCTTATTTTGCCATCTTCCTCTCCCTTCCCCTTGCTATAGTTTGAGTTGTTAAAGGCGCCTAATCGCCAGCAGCTTCAAGTTCTAGGCCAGGAGATGGAGAAAGAGGAACGAAGAACAAATAGCTTCCTTTAGGGACATGAACTTAAAGATACTCACAACTCATTGGCCAGAATGTATTCCAGTTTCTGTCCATGCCTAGCTGCAAGGAAGTCCTGAAAATAGTGTGTAGGTAGACAGCCATGTGCCCAGCTAAAGCACAGAGACATGTAATAACTGAAAGATAGAAGGATAGAATGGACTGAGTTATACTGCACTGAGTTGGTTTTTCAAGTAGGAAATAAATGGAATAATAGTTTTGAGATCTACAGTTTCTGAATAGAAACTAAGCATATTTGTGAACAGAATTTTTGTTTGGTAAATATCAACAGAAAAATACAGACTTGTGTATAGACTAAAACATGACTAGGTCTTTGTAGGGTTTGGAACATAAGTAATATGTTTTCCTTTCATTTGGCTTCAGTTGTCTGTGAAGAGTAGCAAACATACCACTTTCTTATAGAGAGATCACTTTTTCAGAAACTTCAACCATCTGGAATATTGTTGAGAGGTAATAAGGCCTCAAGGTAGCAAAAGTATAAGTTGCATATCTGTGTTCTCAATCTTGATTTCAAGCTTGAGTAATTTTGGGGTATAGATGTATTACTATTGAACTTAATTAGTACCTTGCTTAGTAGCAAATTTAAATCTGCAATATTTGAATGGTCCATTAGAGGCATAAGTGTTGGAAATGATAGCCAAAAGCCTGATAGGATAAAATAGTAATACAAGGAAGAATAATACAAAGAAATCATAAGCTTGATAATAATAAAATTTGCTAACATTTATTGAAGATTCATAGGTGCCAGGTATTATATAAAGCCTTTTATATGTATTCTTTCATTTAATATCTAAGACATCCTCTATATCATATAGAGGAGGATTTAGGTTTATATGCTAAGAAAGCTCATAATTACATTCTTCTTTATGAAGACAGAGAAGCATGTAACTAATTTCAGATTACCATCAGAAATCACAAATGAAAAGACCATTTTGGTGCTTGACAGAGGTATCTGAAAGAGCTCAGTCTAATGGTTCTAGGTAAATAAGTTGTTCTTTTAAAAATTATTGCTGTATTTTAAGACAGGGTCTTGCTGTGTCATCCAGGCTGAAGTACAGTGACGCATCCATAACCACAGCTCACTGTAGCCTCAAACTTCTGGGCTCAAGCAGTCCTCCCACTTCAGCCTCTGGAGTAGCTAGGACTACAAACATACCACCACACCCACTTAATTTTTAAATTTTCTGTAGAGATGGGATCTCACTATGTTGCCTGGGCTGGGCTTGAGTTCCTAGCTTCAAGCAGTCCTCCCGCGTCAGTATCCCAAAGTGTTGAGATTTACAGATGTAAGCCACCATGCCCAGCCATAAGTTGTTCTTATATTCACCTTTGACTCTTAAAGGTTTGGAATATGGTTGACTGATTTGGGTTTAGTTATTTTAAGTCACTAGTAGGAAAGTTCTCATTAAAATCCCCAATTGAGATTTACTTTACTTAACATTAAAACTCAACATATTTTATTTAAGAATAAAAGTGATTCATCCATGTATTTTTTAAAACCACACCAAATTTAAAAGATAAAAAGTATGTTTATGTTCTCAAAAATAGTCTTGATACATATTTACCCCAACTCAGGAATGATGAATTTCATTTTTATATGTAAAAAAATACACTTTAAAATAGTTATTAATTTTAATATTTTTAAGGTATATTTTGCAACTACCAAAAAAATTAGTGATTTGCTTATTAATCAGAGCCCATTGAAGCAGATAAGGAAATTCATTAGGAAAACTTTTTTTATTTAGCAGTTTAAATCTTGGATATTCTTATTTTTTTTCACATTGTTTTAAATCAGTCATCATTGCCAGAGATACTAGGCATTTAAAAGTATTTTAAAAGGGAAAGTTTTTATGTTTTAGAAGGTCTCTCAGTGTATTTTAATAGAACCTATATATGTATATGAGTGTTCGAATATATATAAATTAAACATTATTGTTTTGATTCATAGATATATCAAGTGACTGGCCCCACAGTGTCTCATACCTGTAATCCCAGCACTTTGGGAGACTGGGTAAGGAGGATGGCTTGAGGCCAGGAGTTCAAGACCAGCCTGGGCAGCATAGTGAGACCCCCTATCTCTACAAAACAAAAAATTAGCTGGGCACAGTGGCTTGTGCCTATAGTTCCAGCTACTCTGGAGGCTGAGGTGGGAGGATGGCTTGAAGCCAGGAGTTTGAGTTTACAGTGAGGCACAGTCATGTCACTGTACTCCAGCCTGGGTGACAGAGTTAGATGCTGCCTCTAAAAAATAAAATATATAAAGCTTAAAAACTCAAATAGAGATCAGGCACAGTGGCTCACGCCTGTAATCCTAGCACTTTGGGAGGCCAGAGTTGGTGGATCACTTGAGGCCAGGAGTTCAAGACCAGCCTGGCCAACAAGGTGAAACCCTATCTCTACTAAAAATACAAAACTAGCCCAGCGTGGTGGCACACACTTGTAATCCCAGCTGCTTTGGAGGCTGAGGCCGAGAATCACTTGAACCCAGGAGGCAGAGGTTGCAGTGAGTCAAGATCATACCACTGCACTCCAGCCTGGGCGACAGAGCAAAATCCTGTCTCCAAAGATAAAAAAAAAAATAAAACCCTCAAATAGACCAGTTTTCTTACTCTGAATAAAATGTGCTGATTTCTACATTTAAAAATGTACAAACAATTACAAAATTATTTTCTTCTTCTTTCTCATATTGTCTCATGAACTACTAATCATTTAATTCACTACTTATTCCTTAATTCTTTTTTTTTTTTTTTTTTGAGGTGATTATCATTATTATTGTTATTTGAGATAGGGTCTCTCTGTGTCACCCAGGCTGGAGTGCAGTGACACAGTCATTGCAAGGCTCATTGCAGCCTTGAACTCCTGGGCTCAAGCAATCCTCCCACCTTAGTCTCCCAAGTACCTGGGACTATACGCACACACTACCATGCCCAGATAATTATTTATTTGGTAGAGATGGGGGTCTCACTATGTGACCTGGCTGGTCTTGAACTGCTGGCCTCAAGCAATCTTCACACCTCAGCTTCCCAAAGTGCTGGGATTACAGGCATGAGCCACTATGCCCAGCCACCCTCCAGTATTTCTTTCTTTTTTTTTTTTTTTAACAGGCTGGAATACAGTGGTGCTATTTTGGCTCACTGCAACCTCCACCTCCCAGGCTCAAGCAATTCTTGTGCTTCAGCCTCCTGAATAGCTGAGACTACAGGCGTGCACCACCATGCCTGGCTAGTTTTTTGTACTTTTAGTAGACAGGGGGTTTTGCCACATTGCCTAGGCTGGTCTTGAACTCCTGAGCTCAGGCAGTCCACCCCTCTCAGCCTCCCAAAGTGCTGGGATTACAGGTGTGAGCCACCGCACCCAGCCATCCTCCAGTATTTCTAAAGCTAAGTTTCTACCAGTATCGAACAGCTTTTATATTTCTGCGTTTAGCAAGTAATGATTGAAGAGCATCCAGACATGGACATTTAAGGCATGGACATTTATATTTTGAGGCAAGTACCTCTATACACCAACCAAAGGTAAGATTGAGGCTAGATTCAAGCCCTGCATGGTACTGGGACTAAGAACCTCAAGGTAGATAAGAATCCCAGATCTAGAACCAGTACTTGAGGTTTAAGACTGAGAAGAAGCAGAAAATGCCTGAGGGAAAAAAAAAATTCCCATTCATAGTATCAACTATAAGCTACCTTAAAAAAACGAGCAAAAGATGTACAAGACCTAAGTAAAGGCAATTGCATTCTTGCTTTGGAAAACTATTTTGACCCAAGACATTCTTTGAGCTGAGAGTAATGAGGTTCAAGTTTTTAAGAGATAACTAAGTAGTTTTTCTAAGTGGTTAAAAAAAAATATGTGTGTGTGTGTATATAGTATATATATGTGTATATATGTGTGTGTCTCTGTGTATATATGTGTGTGTATATATGTGTGTGTATATATAGAGAGAGTAAGAAAAGTGTCAACCAGTTATTTAAGAAAGAGAAAATTATATTATTTCCAGGAATGATTTTTAAATGTGAACAGTTAGAATGAATAAAGTAAGAATGTAAAGCTAGGCTTGGTTATCCTGCTATATCTGCTATATGAAGAAATGCAAATCAGCAGTTGTAAAGACTCTTAGAAATCCTGCAGTGCACAAACCGAGTTAATTTCGTATAACCTTGTATTTCCCACTTGTTCTGTGATCGTAGGGAATCTATTAATATCTTCTGGGACACTAGAAATCTGCAAAACATATTTTGGGAAACGCTATATGTATTTGAACACCATTAATTCAGATATGTAGGGTGCAAACATTTGCATTGCCAAAATCTTAATATACAGAATCTTTAAAGAATGTAATAAACTTATACTTTCCTTTTTTTTTTTTTTTAAATGGAGAAACAAGGTCTCACTCTGTTGCTCAGGCTGGAGTGCAGTAGCGTGATCATAGCTCACTGCAGTCTCTAACTTCTGAGTTCAAGTGATCCACCTGCCTTAGCCTGCTAAGTAGCTAGGACTGCAGGCTCACACCGTCATACCCAGCTAATTTCATTTTTTGTAGAGACATGGTCTCACTATGTTGCCCAGACTGGTCTCAAACTCCTGGCCTAAAGTACATTCTTCAATAAGTTAAAATACTTGCTGTTTTATGATAGTCTTAAAAAAAAAAGAAAAGTTAAAATACTAATTGGTTGAGCTAGAAAGGACCCAAGTGTTTTTTAAACTATGTTCTTTTTTTTTTTTTTTTTTTTTGAGATGGAGTCTTGCACTGTCGCCCAGGCTGGAGTGCAGTGGAGTGATCTTGGCTCACTGCAAGCTCCACCTCCCGGGTTCAGCCCATTCTCCTGCCTCAGCCTCTCGAGTAGCTGGGACTACAGGCACCTGCCACCATGCCCAGATAATTTTTTTTGTATTTTTAATAGAGACGGGGTTTCACCATGTTAGCCAGGATGGTCTCGATCTCCTGACCTCGTGATCTGCCCACCTCGGCCTCCCAAAGTGCTAGGATTACAGGCGTGAGCCACCACGCCTGGCCTAAACTATGTAAGAACATAGTATCAGATGTTTTCCAAATATTTTCACCCAGTCTGTAGTTTACCTTTTCAGTCTCTTCATACTGTCTTTTGAACAGCAGAAGCGGGGCTGGGTACGGTGGCTCACATCTGTAATCCCAGCACTTTGGGAGGCCAATGTGGAAGAATCGCTTGAGACTAGGAGTTCAAGAGAAGACTGAGCAACATAGTTAGACCCTGTCTCTAAAAATTACAAGAAGATTAGCCAGGTGTGGTTGTGGTTGTGTGCCTGTGGGCCTAGCTACTCGAGAGGCTGAGGTGGGAGGATTGCTTGAGCACAGGAGGTTGAGGCTACGGTGAGCTGTGATTGCACCACTGTACTCCAACCTGGGAGATAGAACAAGAACCCATCTCAAAAAAAAAAAAAAAAGCAAAAGTGATGAAATCTAATTTATTACATTTTTCTTATTTATTTATTTATTTTTGAGACAGAGTCTCATTCTGTCACCAGGCTGGAGTGCAGTGGTGTGATCTCAGCTCACTGCAACCTCCGCCTCCCAGGTTCAAGTGATTCTCCTGCCTCAGCTTCCCGAGTAGCTGGGACTACAGGCACGCACTACCTCACCCAGCTAATTTTTGTATTTTTAGTAGAGACAGGGTTTCACCATGTTGGCCAGGATGGCCTCGATCTCTTGACTTTGTGATCTGCCCGCCTTGGCCTCCCAAAGTGCTGAGATTACAGGTGTGAACCACTGTGCCCATTCTACATTTTTCTTTTATGAATGTGGCATCTTAGAAGTCTTTGCCTAAATAAAGGTCACAAGGATTTTCTCATATGCTTTCTTCTAGAAGTTTTATAGTTTTAGGTTTCCAAATTCTTTTTAAATGTAATTTTATATGCACAATCTGGTACTTTTGCTTTACTGAATCCGTAATTTAAATTTAGTTTTATAACTTGCTTTTTTTCTTCTCATTACTATACCACAGTATTTTCATATCAGTAGTTAATTCTTTTGAATACCTACATGGCGTTCCATCAAAGAATGTATTACAATTGTATTAGCATGTTGTTATCTGTTTTTTCCTATTTTAATAATGTTCCAAGATTTGTTTTAAAATTCAGTTGAAATTTTGGTTTCTATAAATTATTTCATTTTATTTATTTATTTATTTATTTTTGAAACGGAGCCTCACTTTGTCACCCAGGCTGGAGTGCAGTGGCGCAATCTCGGCTCCCTGCAACCTCCGCGTGCCAGGTTCAAGCAATTCTCCTGCTTCAGTCTCCCGAGTAGCTGGGACTACAGGCACATGCCACCATGCCCGTCTAATTTTTTATATTTTTAGTAGAGACGGGATTTCACCATATTTGCCAGGTTAGTCTTGAACTCCTGACCTCAGGTGATCCACCCGCCTCGGCCTCCCAAAGTGCTGGGACTACAGGCATGAGCCACCGTGCCCGGCCAAGATGTGTTTTAAAATTCAGTTTAAATTTTGGTTTCCGCTGGGCGCAGTGGCTCACGCCTGTCATCCCAGCACTTTGGGGGGCCCAGGCGAGTGGATCGCCTGAAGTCAGGAGCTCTAGACCAGCCTGGCCAATATGGTGAAACCCTGTCTACTAAAAATACTAAAATTAGCCAGGCATGGTGGCAGGTGCCTGTAATCCCAGCTTTTCAGGGGGCCGAGGCAGTAGAATCGCTTGAACCCAGAAGGTGGAGGTTACAGTGAGTTGAGATCGCGCTGTCACACTCCAGCCTGGGAGACAAGAGCGAGACTTTGTCTCAAAAAAAAAAAAAATTTTTTTTTTGGGTTTCTATAAATTATTTTATAATGAAGCATTTCATCCTTGTATATTTTGAAGCACATTTAAAACAAAGTTTTGACATAAAGTTTTGACTTTTCTTTTCAAATATATGATGAAAATGTTAGGAAAAAGTTATGATGTAAACAATTACTATTTTAAAAATTTTAAATAACTGTCTATCTTCTATCATAACCATGTTGGATTATGCTCCCCTCCTGGTTCACACAGTCATAATAGACCTAATTAGAAAGCTATGATTTTACCAATTATTTCTTTTAATTCCTCGATTTATATGCTTTATTTTGACTTCTCTTTCAGCCCCTCCCACTTTTTAAGTCTCTGCAAAAAAAACTATTTGATCTCTGTAATGAGGTTATACTAGTACCAAATGGATAGTTAGATTTCTGAAAGACTATTTCTGTTACATCCCGTGTGCTGATTTTTTTTTTTAATTACATGGCATAAATTTAGGGGATAAAAATTTCATGTTTTTTTAGAATTATTTTAATGCCATTTTATTTTTTCATGACAGATTCAAAAGCTTTGTGACAGAGTAGCTTCATCTACTTTATTGGATGATCGAAGAAATGCCGTGCGTGCTCTCAAATCATTATCTAAGGTTTGTAACTTTGTAAATGTTTTAAGTTTCTTAAGTTGGATATTAGTTACTTTAGTAACATTTTTATTTTTTATGTGCAGAAATATCGCTTGGAAGTGGGTATACAAGCTATGGAACATCTTATTCATGTTTTACAAACAGATCGGTAAGTCTCTGTGTAATGATTTTTTTCCCTAATATTTCTTGAAATTTTAATTTGTTTTAGAGTCAGCATCACTATTCCAAAAGATTGCTTTTTTTTTGGTAGAGATGGGGTTTGCCATGTTGCCCAGGCTGGTCTCGAACTCCTGGGCTTAGGCAATCTGCCCACCTTGGCCTCCCAAAGTACTGGGATTATAGGTGTGAGCCACTGCGCCTGGCCCCAAAAGTTGTTGACATACTAAAGCTATTAAGGTTTTACTTCAGTTGTCATTTTGATAAATATTTATTGGACACTGAGTACAAGCCACTGTGTTAAGCATAGAACAGACATAAAAATGGGATGAAGCAACTCTTTAATTTAGAGGCTTGAGATTTTGAGTTTGAATTGGGCAAGTGGTATTCATTTACATTGGGCAAGTAGATATTCATTTACATATAATACACATATTTTGGTATTCAGACTTGCTTTTTAAGAGAAATAAACTGCAGTAATAAGAGTTAAATGTTAAATATGAGCCTGTCTTAAGAGAAAGATTGCCAGGTATGGTGGCTCAAGCCTGAAATTCCAGCACCTTGGAAGGTTGAGGTGGGAGGATTGCTTGAGCCCGGGAGTTCGATACTAGTCTGGGCAATATAAAAAATAAAAATTAGGCCAGGAATGGTGGCTCACGCCTGGAATCCCAGCAATTTGGGAAGCCGAGGCAGGTGGATTACTTGAGATCAGGAGTTCGAGACCAGCCTGGCCAAATGGTAAAACCCAGTCTCTACTAAAAATACAAAAATTAGCCAGGCCCGCTGGTGCGTGCCTGTAATCCCAGCTACTCAGGAGTCTGAGGCAGGAGAAATCACCTGAACCCGGGAGATGGAGACTACAGTTAACCAAGATCGAGCAACTGCACTTCACCCTGGGCAACAGAGCGAGGCTCTGTCTCACAAAAACAAAGATAAATAATAAAATAAAATAAAAATTAGTTGGGTGTGGTGTCACATACCTGTGGTCCCAGCTTCTCGGGAGGCTGAGGTGGGAGGATCACTTGAGCCTAGGAAGTCAAGGCTGCAGTGAGCCATGATCATACCACTGTACTCCAACCTGGGCAGCAGAGTGAGACCTTGTCTGGAAAAAATAAATATAAATTTAAAGAAAAAGAAGCAGCTGGGCACGGTGGCTCATGACTGTATTCCCAGCACTTTGGGAGGCTGAGGTGGGCGCATCATCTGAGGTCGGGAGTTCAAGACCCGCGTGACCAACATGGAGAAACCCTGTCTCTACTAAAAGTACAAAATATAGCCGGTTATGGTGGCACATGCGTGTAATCCCAGCTACTAGAGAGGCTGAGGCAGGAGAATCGCCTAAATCTGGGAGGCAGAGGTTGCGGTGAGCCAAGATCACGCCATTGCACTCCAGCCTGGGCAACGAGAGCGAAACTCCATCTCAAAAAAAAAAAGAAAGAAAGAAAAAGAAGCATCATTTAGCTTATTTTTAGCTCTTTCAATTTTTTTGTTTTTTTGTTTTTTGTTTTTTTTTTGAGACAGTTTCATTCTCGTTGCCCACGCTAGAATACAATAGTGCAATCTAGGCTCACTGCAGCCTCTGCCTCCCGGGTTCAAGCGATTCTGCTGCCTCAGCCTCCCAAGAACCTGGGATTACAGGCATGCACCACCATGCCTGGCTAATTTTGTATTTTTAGTAGAGACGGAGTTTCTCGATGTTGATCAGGCTGGTCTCGAACTCCCGACCTTAGGTGATCCACCCACCTGAGCCTCCCAAAGTGCTAGGGATTACAGGTGTGAGCCACCACACCTGGCCGTCAATTTCTTTTTAAGAGATGTTATCTCCATCTTTGGTTTTCATTAACTCTGCATGGATAGCTTCCAGATCTTAGCTACAGTCGAATGTGTCTTATAAGCTTTAGCTGCGCATCATACATTTCTACCCTACCGAAATCTCTCATAAGCCTTTCAGATTCAAAATATTCAAAGTTAATTTATCTCTGGTCCTCCTTCTAGGCTTTCCATGCTCCCTTCGACTGCTTTTACCCTAAGTTCATCTCAGTCATGAGCATCTTTCCATTCAAGCGAGAAACTGGAGGATTCTTAGGGAACTCATTCCTCTCTTGAACCCATCATGCCTACATAGGCAAAAAAACAGCTAGAGTCCATTATTTTCTTTCCGTTTCCTTTTTTGGCCTTAGTTCTGGCTCAATGTCAATCACTTAAATAATTTCCATAACCTCTGTGTTGGTTATCTTTGGCTGTGTAGCAAATTACTTTGAAACTTAGTGGTTCAAAATAAAATATGTATCATCTCACAGTTTCTGTGGATCAGGAATTGAGGAGCAACTTAGCTAAGTGAGCTGAGGGTCTCTCATGAGGTTGCCATGAAGCCATCAGCCAGGTCTGCAGTCATCTGAAGGCTTGACTGGGGCTGGAGGATCTGATTCCAAGATGGCTTACTCACATTACTGTTGACAAGAGGCCTCAGTTCCTCACCATGTTTCTCTCTCGGTAGGGCTGTTTGATATGGCAGCTGCTCTCCCAGAGCAAACTATCCTAGAGAGATAACAAATAGAAAGCCACAATGCCTTTTATAACTCAATCTCCAAAGTCATGTACTGGCAATCCCATCATATTCTAGTTGTTAGAAGCAGGTTAATAAGTTTGGTCTATACTTAAGGAGAGGAGAATTAGGCTTCACTTTTTTGAAAGGAGCTGAATCGAAAAGTTTTGGACATAGTTGAAAACAATCATCATCTTCAAAGTATTGTTTTCCTCCAATCTCTTTGTATTTCCATTCAGTCTATATATTGCAAGAATTATCCTTCTGAAATGCACATCTTCAGTCTTTCTCCCATTTAATGCATTTCACCAGTTCAGTGAAGTGTAAAGTTCATGTTTCTCAAACAAAGCAAAAAATAAATGCTTTTAAAAGATCTGTGTACTGCCTGTCTAACCTCATAGATTCGTTTTCAGTTATATTTCAGTTATGCCCAGCTGCTTTTCCATACCAGTTAGGACCTTTTTTCTTCTCCCCAGTGTAACTCAAATTGACTACCTTTTCAAAACCAATAAGTCTAGTGTATTTGAATAAGTGAATTGGATGCATCAGGTCTCTCTGTGTTATTAACATCATAGTAGGTAACTGTGGTAGACAGAATTGTGGTCTCCCAAAGATATCTACATCCTAATCAACAAAACCTATGAATTTTATCTTAGATAGTGAGAGAGATTTTGCAGATATGATTAAGTTAAGGACTTTGAGATGAGAGAATTATTCTGGATTACCCTGGTGGACCCAGTGTTATCACAGGGTCCTTAGAAGTAGAACAGGAAAAGGCCGGGTGTGGTGGTTGACACCTGTAATCTCAGCACTTTGGGAGGCCGAGGCAGGCGAATCATGAGGTCAGGAGATCAACACCATCCTGGCTAACATGGTGAAACCCCATCTCTACTAAAAATACAAAAAAACAGCCGGGCATGGTGGCGGGCGCCTGTAGTCCCAGCTACTCGGGAGGCTGAGGCAGGAGAATGGCAAGAATCCAGGAGGCGGAGCTTGCAGTGAGGCAAGATGGCACCACTGCACTCCAGCCTGGGCAACAGAGCAAGACTCTGTCTCAAAACAAAAAAGAAGTAGAACAGGAATGCAGAAGAGGAGGTCAGAGTCCTGTGATAGGAAAAAAAGACTCAGCCTGCTCTTGGTGGCTTTGAAAATGGAGAGAAGGAGCCATGAGCCAGGGAATGTGGGTGGCCTTTAGAAGAGCTAGAAAAAAGAAGCAGATTAGTGTGATGATTATACATACATATAATCTTTTTTATTCTATGAGTGTGAAATCACATGCACATTTTATTACCGAGTCTTATAAAGTTAATGATGAAATGATTAACATCTCAGTATGGAAAAGAGAATTCATCTCTTAGGTAAAGCGGTCTTTATTATCTTTTTTTTTTTTTTTTTTTTTTTTTGGCAGAGTTTCCCTCTTTTTTCCCAGACTAGAGTGCAATGGCATGATCTCAGCTCACTGCAACCTCTGCGTCCTGGGTTCAAGTGATTCTTCTGCCTCAGCCTCCCAAGTAGCTGGGATTACAGGCACCTGCCACCACGGCCGGCTAATTTTTTGTATTTTTAGTAGAGATGGAGTTTCTCCATGTTGGTCAGGCTGGTCTCAAACTCCTGACCTCAGGTGATCTGCCCATCTCAGCCTCCAAAGTGCTGGAATTACAGGCATGAGCCACTGCGCCCAGCTATTGTCATTTTTGCCACACAGCAGAAGTGTGTAGATACTCTTGATAAAGGTTAACTAATAGATTAAAAAAATTTATTGCACATTTACTGTATTAGGCATTATGCTTAGAAGTAGAGTATACCACATGGTCTTGTGAATGTGTGAACAAATAATTATATCACGTCAGGGGCTGCTGAATGTTTTAACTCTCAGACAATAATAACAAAGGAAAACGTATAATAGCCTTGTTGTGTTTCACTCCCTTGTGTTAAATTCCCTTTCCATTTGCCTGTGGTTCTTACCTGTTTTCCTGTTTTCAGAGTGTTCTCTGAAGATTTTTTTACATTTAATTGAATGCAGAGGTCTATTTATTTTATTTTATTTTATTTTAGACAAAGTCTCACTCTGTTGCCCAGGCTGGAGTGCAGTGGCACGATCTCAGCTCACTGCATCACTGCAGCCTCCACTTCCCGGGTTCAAGCGATTCTCCTGCCTCAACCTCTGAAGTAGCTGGGATTACAGGCACATGCCACTCTAGCTAATTTTTTGTATTTTTTTTTTTTTTTTTTTTTTTTTTTAGTAGAGATGGGGTTACACCATCTTAGCCAGGATTGTCTCAATCTTCTGACCTTGTGATCTGCCTGCCTCGGCCTCCCAAAATGCTGGGATTACAGGCATGAGCTACTGTGCCCAGCCTCAGAGGTCTATATTCTACAACCATCTCCTCTCTCCACATTCTCATCTTCATTACTATTCCATCTTTCTTCTCCTGACCTATACAACTAATGCTAAGAATCCTTATGCTGAACCCTCTTCATCTTCAGCTATGTCAAACAAAGTTTTGTTCCCTTTCTTGGCATTACCTGAAACCCCATCTGGCTGTGGGGTCTGCTTCCCTATAACCATCCTTTTTTTTTTTTTTTTTTCCCCGAGACAGAGTTTCGCTCCTGTTGCCCAGGCTGGAGTGCAATGGCTCGATCTCGGCTCACCGCAGCCTCTGCCTCCCGGGTTCAAGCAATTCTTCTGCCTCAGCCTCCCGAGTAGCTGGGATTACAGGCATGCACCACCATGCCTGGCTAATTTTGTATTTTTAGTAGAGACATGGTTTCTCCATGTTGGTCAGACTGGTCTCGAACTGCTGACCTCAGGTGATCCACCTACCTCGGGCTCCCGAAGTGCTGGGATTACAGGTGTGAGCCACCACGCCCAGCCCTCTATAACCATTTTAAGGAGAGACCACTCATTCTCCTAACTCCCATACTCAGGGCCCAAAACTTGTCTCTCACTGATGTTTTCAAAACCATGATACCTCAATGGCTTTTTAAAATTGAGATATAATTTGTATATCATAAAGTTCACTCTTTTAAAGTGTACATTTTAGTGGTTTTAATATATTCACAGAATTGTACAACCATCACCACTCTCTAATTCCAGAACATTTGCATCATGCCAAAAAGAAATCCCATATTCATTATCTGTCATTTTCTATTTTCCTCCCCCACCCCCTCTCGCATACTTGGCAACCACTAATCTACTTTCTGTCTTTATAGATTTGAATGTTTTGGACGTTTCATATAGATGGAATTATACCATATGTGGCCTTTGTTTCTGGCTTCTTCGACAGCATAGTATTTTAAGGTTCATCCATGTTGCAGCATGTATTAGTACATCATTCTTTTTTATGGCTGAATAATCTTTTGTGTAGTTATACCACATTTCGTTTACCCATTCATCAATTGTTGGACATTTTGGGTATTTCCACTTTTTTGCTATTATGAGTAATGCTGCTATGAACATTCATGTACTGATTTTTGTAAGGACGTACATTTTCATTTCACTGTGTTCTGTATCTAGCAGTGCAATTGCTGGGTCATGGGATAAGTTGTTTAACTTTTTGAGGACTTGCCAAACTCTGTTCACTACAGAGTATAAATACTTGTATAAAATGGCTATAACATTTTATGTTTCCATCCGCAATGTATGAAGGTCCCAATTTCTCTGTATTCTTACCAGCACTTGTTATTAACCTTTATTAAAAAATGACCATCCTAGTAAGTATAAAGTGGTATTTCTTAATTTCATTTTCTTTTTTTTTTTTTTTTTTTTTGAGATGGAGTCTCTGTTGCCCAGGCTGGAGTGCAGTGGCACGATCTCGGCTCCTGCAACCTCCGCCTCCCGGGTTCAAGTGATTCTCCTGCCTCAGCCTCCCAAGTAGCTGGGATTACAGGCATGCACCACCACACCCAGCTAATTTTTGTATTTTTAGTAGAGAAGGAGTTTCACCACATTGGCCAGGCTGCTCTCAGACTCCTGACCTCACGTGATCCGCCCGCCTTGGCCTCCCAAAGTGCTAGGATTACAGGTGTGAGCCACTGCGCCCTGCCTCATTTTCTTTTTTTTTTTTTTTTTTGAGATGGAGTTTTGCTTTCGTTGCCCAGGCTGGAGTGCAGTGGCGCAATCTGGCTCACCACAACCTCTGCCTCCTGGGTTCAAACGATTCTCCTGCCTCAGCCTCCCAAGTAGCTGGGATTACAGGCATGCACCTACCACTCCCAGCTAATTTTTTGTATTTTTAGTAGAGACGGAGTTTCTCCGTATTGGTCAGGCTGGTCTCGAACTCCTGACCTCGGGTGATCCCCCCCGACCTCGGCCTCCCAAAGTGCTGGGATTATAGGCGTGAGCAACCGCGCCCAGCCCAGCCTCGTTTCCTAATTATTTTGATTTGCATTTCCCAATGACTGAAGATGTTGACGGTGTTGTGATTATTGGCCATTTGGAGAAATGTCTATTCATATCCTTTACCCATTTTTAATTGGGTTACTTGTCTTTCTATTTTTTGTTTGTTTGTTTTTTGAGATGGAATCTCACTCTGTCGCCCAGGCGGGAGTGTAGTGGCGGGAGCTCAACTGACTACAGCCTCCACCTCCCAGGTTCAAGCAATTCTCCTGCCTCTGCCTCCCAAGTAGCCGGAATTACAGGCATGCACCAGCACGTCCTGCTAATTTTTGTATCTTTAGTAAAGATGGGGTTTTGCCATGTTAGCAAGGCTGGTCTTGAACTCCTGAGCTCAAGCAGTCTGCCCACATTGGCCTCCTAAAGTGCTGAGATTACAGGTGTGAGCCACCACATCTGACCTACTTGTATTTTTTATTTTATATATATGTATGTATGTATATATATATTTTCTAGATACATCTCTTATCTTGGCTTATGACAACCTCTGTCTCCCCAGTTCAAGAGAGTCTCATTCCTCAGCCTCCCAAATAGCTGGGATTACAAGTGTGTGCCACTATGGCCGGCTAATTTTTGTATTTTTGGTAGAGATAGGGTTTCACTATGTTGGCCAGGCTGGTCTCGAACTCCTGACTTCAAATCCACCCACCTTGGCCTTTCAAAGTGCTGGGATGACAGGCCTGAGCCACCACATGCGGCCAAACATTTTAAAATTTTGATGAAGTTTAATTTCTCTGCTGTATCTTTTGTTGCTTGTGCTTTTGGTGTCATCTAAGAAACCATTGCCTAATCTAAGGTTGTAAGGATTTAAGCCTGTGTTTTCTTCTAAGGGTTTTATAGCTTTAACTCTTACTTATATTTAGGTCTTTCATCCATTTTGAGTTAATTTTTATCTATAGTGTGAGATGGGGCCCAATTTCATTCTTCTGTGTGTTGCTATCTAGCTGACCCAGCACCATTTGTTTAAGAGACTATCCCTTCCTCATTAAATGGTCTTGGCACTTTTACTGAAAATTAATTGAAATAAACATTACTGTTTATTTCTAGACTGTCAATTCTATTTTATTGATCTACATGTCTATCTCTATCACAGTGCCACACAGTCTTT
This sequence comes from Theropithecus gelada, assembly GCF_003255815.1. NCBI lineage: Eukaryota > Metazoa > Chordata > Mammalia > Primates > Cercopithecidae > Theropithecus > Theropithecus gelada. Next base: position 66,270,962 of record NC_037672.1, on the reverse strand, counting down.
TTTACTGTAACTTCTTAGTAAGTTTTGAAACTGGGAAGTGTGAGTTCTTCAGCTTTGTCCTTCATTTTCAAGATTGTTTTGGCTGTTCTGGCTTTGTCCTTCATTTTTCAAGATTGTTTGGCTTGCATCTCCATATGACTTTTATGATTAGCTTGTCAATTTCTGCAAAAACAGCAGTTAGGATTTTGACAGGGATTATGTTAAATCTGTGACTTAAGTTGGGATATATTACTCTTTTCCTATTCATGAACACAGCATATCTTTTTATTTATTTGGGCCTTAAGTAGTTTCTTTCAACAATGTCTTGTAGTTTTCCATGTAGTAGTCTTATACTTCTTTAGTAAAGTTTACTGTCAAGTATTTTAATCTTTTTGATGTTACTTACTTACTTTTTGATATTAATTACACCTTTTTTACAGTTTGCACTCTGATATTTTCTTAGAATAGGCCTTTAGAAATGGAATTTTCTAAAATTGCTAAATAACTAAAAATGGTCATAACAGTTTACACTCTCATCAGCAGTGTATAAGTGTAATAATTTCTTTTTTCCAGTTCGGATTCTGAAATAATAGGTTATGCTTTGGACACACTATATAATATAATATCTAATGATGAAGAAGAAGAAGTAGGTAAGTTTCCAGTTATTTTTACTGTGTTTTCTATACATAAAATTAACTGGGTTGTGCTAATTTTGCTGGTTTTAAAGTTGGACTTATTTTATAAATGTGTAAGTTTTTTTACTTTTTTCATTAAAAGAATTTAATAAACACATAGGCTTAGATCTAGAAAAGTATCTTTAGGATGATTGCTTTGTGTGTAAATCGTAACATTATAGTGAGATGGAGTAAGATCCTTCTTTGTAAGTAGTATTTTTCCCCACTTGTGTTTGGTTTTAGTTAGGCAGTATGCATATTAGCCAGTTCTGGATTAAATAATTATTTATGGCTATTGATTGAAAATATATATTATTACCTAGTGAGCAATATAAAATTAGAGGGTTTTTCCTAATAAATACTTAAATTTTTATGTAGGACTTATATTAATTTATAAAGTGCAACAGTTCATTAAATTTAGATTTTTTTTCTTTACATTATGTCTGTCTGGTGAACAATGATATGAATCAGTTTGAAATCCACACGTTTCTTTGGCACATTCATTTTCTTTTCTGTTTTAAATGCCTGCACACTTAACATAAAGTTGTCTGTTTTTATTTATTGTCACTGTGTGAAGCTTGATTAGAAGTCTGTATACATTTTGTCCTATATGTTGCAAAACATATGCAGTAACATTTCACAGTTCTGTTGAAGAGTGTATTTGTCATATCAAATTGGCTGTTACAGTAGGACATAGTAGATTTTTCATTATTCTGTAAAGTCAGAACAGTGGATATATTCATACATTTTATAAATCTAATTTAGACTGAAATTATATGATCTCTCAAAATTCTGAGAAGACAGATAATAAAGAAGTATAGATACATATTGACCTTGCTCTTTTTATTAAAATAAAGATAGAGCAGGAATATATGTCAATGTTAACTTCACAGAATACTAGTATTGAGAACATCTGAAACTGCGTCATGTTGCATAGTCACAATTTCTTAGACATAAATATTATTTTTAAAAAACTTTTATTTTGGCTGGGTGTTATGGTTCATGTCTGTAATCCCAGCACTTTGGAAGGCTGAGGTGGAAGGATTGCTTGAACCTAGGAGTTTGAGACCAGCCTGGGCAATGTAAGTGAGACCCCATCTCATTAAAAAAAAATTTGTTTTAGCAAATTTCTCCATATCTATCCATCCTATAGCTTAACTTTATTAATTTCTTAAGGGTGAAAAATATTTAGTAAATGTAATTTGGTACCCATGGAAAAAAGGTTGTCAGTCACATGACAATACATATATACAAAACACACAAGAATATACTTTGAAGCAAAAGATACTTATTTTCCCTAGTTATTTCTACAATGAGAAAGTTAGATACAACACAGTTATTCAAACACATTTTTAAAAATTACATTCTTTTCTTTCCTTTTATCCCCCTTAGTTGTTTCAGATTAAAAATTTAACTCTTTTTCTAGTTAATTTGCTGGGGTAATTTTTTCTGTTCTTAAAAAAAATTTGTAGCAACAATATTTTTTAGGTGGTTGTCTTTGTTATAAATCATGTTATAATCATGTTTAAGCCCACCTGTTTCATTTTTTCTTTGTGTTGTTAGGCTCTTTAATTTAGCATCCAAAAATGATCCTTTGGATAAACAGTAATAGAATCAGTTTTATTAAGGACCTTTTTTTTTCTGAAAATGTAGTCATCCTGAAAGAGTCAATTAAAAAGTAGACATTGGGCTGGCCGCGGTGGCTCACGCCTGTAATCCCAGCACTTTGGGAGGCCGAGGAGGGTGGATCACTTGAGGTCAGGGGTTCGAGACCAGCCTGGCCAACCTGGAGAAACCCCGTCTGTACTAAAAACACAAAAAGTAGCCGGGTATGGTGTTGCACACCTGTAATCCCAGCTACTTGACAAGCTGAGGCAGGAGAATCGCTTGAACCTGAGAGGCAGAGGTTGCAGTGAGCCAAGATTGCACTACTGCATTCCAGCCTGGCCAACAGAGCAAGACTCTGTCTTTAAAAAAAAAAAAAAATAGGCCGATGTGGTGGCTCACGCCTGTAATTCCAGCACTTTGGGAGGCCAAGGCGGGCAGATCACGAAGTCAGGAGTTCGAGACCAGCCTGACCAACATGGTGAAACCCTGTCTCTACTAAAACTATCAAAATTAGCCAGGTGTGGTGGCACACGTCTGTAATCCCAACTACTCAGGAGGCTGAGGCAGTAGAATCACTTGAACCCAGGAGGCGGAGGTTGCAGTGAGCCAAGATCGTACCATAGCACTCCAGCCTGGGCGACAGAAGGAGACTCTGTCTCAAAAATAAAATAAAATAAAAATAAAAATAGACATTAAGACATGTCCTTCAGTTCTGTTATTGATACTTTGCTTTTATTGCTTTGTGAAATGGTAATTCTTAGCTGATATAATGAACTACATTTTGGAGTTCTTTATGACTATTTTGCAACCTTCTAATGATAAATCTGTCTCCTAGTCCTAAAAATATAGCATATGCTAAATCTCTTTTAGTATATCTGAGATATTTGACCAAAGTAAATATGGATCTCTTCTTCCAAAGGGTTATGTAGCTTATTAAACATTTTAATTTTAAGCTCCTATTTTACTGTGTATACTACTACATTAAAAAAACTGTTGTCTTTATCACCCGCTTTTTATTTATTTATTTTTGTCTACCTTTTCAGATGATGTTGAAGGTAAAAGATTGCATTTACATATGCATGGTGCTCTTAGGCATAGTTTCTGATAATATAAAAGGACACTGTCAAGTACTGTTTCTTCTGGCTGGTAAAAAATCTGAAATTTGTTTTACTATGTAAGAATTCTTTAATTGAAAAGGAATATTTAATAAACTTACATTACTATTATTTCTACAGCTACTAAATCTGTTTACTGTCCAGAACACATAAAATATTCTAGGGCACCTTTAAATAAAATTAAAGCTTTTTCTGGCCGGGCGTGGTGGCTCACACTTGTAATCCCAGCACTTTGGGAGGCCAAGGCGGGCAGATCCCTTGAGTTCAGGAGTTCAAGATCAGCCTGGCCAGCATGGTGAAACCCTCTTTCTACTAAAAATACAAAAATTAGCCAGGTGTGGTGCCTGTAATCTCAGTTACTTGGGAGGCTGAGGCAGGAGAATTGCTTGAACCCAGGAGACGGAGGTTGCAGTGAGCCAAGATCGTGCCACTGCACCATCCAGCCTGGGTGACAGAGTGAGACTCCGTCTCAAAAATAAAAAAAAGAAGAATAAATAAAAATTAAAGCTTTTTCTCTGGTAGGACAATTTATCCAAAATTACTTTGTATGTCCTTCCTGGAAAAAAAGTTTTTAGACAGTTCATTTAAAAATACTTGCCAAGTGCAGTGGTGCATGCCTGTAGTCCCAACTACTCGGGAGACTAAAGTGGGAGAATCACTTGAGCCCAGGAGTTCAAGGCTGCAGTGAGTAATGATTGCACCGGTGAATACCCACTGCACTCAAGGCTGGACAACATAGTGAAACCCTGCCTCTAAAAAAAATAAAAATAAAAATCTTTAAAAGTAATATTTGAATATGTATACCCATATTACCTATATTCAGTAAGAACTGGAAGGTATTCTAGTTCAGAGAATGTATATTGATATTGTCCCTTTAAAATAATGCATGCTCAGTAATGATGTTTTAGTTATTGACATTTCTTACATTAACTCATAGAACTCACTAATTTTTTATTCTCTCTAATCTCTTTCAAGTTTCATTTACTTTTAACACTGATATTTGTTTTCTTCATAACTAAAGTAACCAAGTTTTTTTTGGTTTGTTTTGTTTTACTAATTTTCTTGAGGTGCTTAACTTTTTTTAAATGAAGAAGGAAATATTCTTACCTAAAGCAGTATTTAAAAGGTATATAACAAAGTTGCCTATATATAATAAAAATACTAACAAAGAAACTAACTTGTTAAAGTATGAAGCATTACCTTTTGTGACGTTCTAATCCTTTGTTTGACCTCAGATGATACCAGAGCATTGTGCCTTGACTCTTGTCAAGCTATTTCCTTGTTGGATGGTAAAGATCAGTAGTTGTTTCTATTTTTGTGATATCATATTTATAGAGAGCTTTAAAACTTATCGAGTCCTTTCATGTTTATCTTACGTAATCCTCATAGCAGCCAGTGAGGTAGGTGGTATTTTTCTACTTTCTAAAGATGAGAAAATGGAAGCCCAGAGATGATGTAACATATGGTATCATTGAGTAAGTAGAAGAACAATTTTACTTTTTTTTTTTTTTGAGACAGAGTCTCCCTCTGTTGCCAGGCTAGAGTGCAGTGGCACAGTCTCAGCTCACTGCAGCCTCCGCCTCCTGGGTTCAAGCAATTCTCGTGCCTCAGCCTCCCAAGTAGCCGGGATTACAGGCACGCGCCACCACACCCAGCTAATTTTTCTATTTTTAGTAGAGACAGAGTTTCACCATGTTGGCCAGGTTGGTCTTGATCTCCAGACCTCATGATCCTCCCTCCTTGGCCTCCCAAAGTGTTGGGATTACAGGCGTGAGCCACCACCGTGCCCAACCAGAACAATATTTTTTAATACATTTTTTCCTTCCTTTTTTTTTTTTTTTAAGTATTTCTTAGATTTTTAATTCAATAAATTATGGCCAATTTTTCTTTATTTTTCTAAATGGGTTCTTCATTGAATCATATAATTCACATAACTAGTTTATAGAATATTCAGATAAATGTTAAAAAGTATATGTGTACCTGGCCAGGCACAGTTATTCACCCTGCACTTTGGGAGGCCGAGGCAGGCGGATCACAAGGTCAGGAGATCAAGACCATCCTGGCTAACACAGTGAAACCCTGTCTCTACTGAAAATACAAAAAATTAGCCAGGCTTGGTGGCGGGCGCCTGTAGTCCCAGCTACTCAGGAGGCTGAAGCAGGAGAATGGCGTGAACCTGGGAGGCGGAGCTTGCAGTGAGCCAAGATCATGCCGCTGAACTCCAGCCTGGGCGACAGTGCGAGACTCCTTCTCAAAAAATAAAAAAAAGTATACGTGTACCTGTTTAATTAACTACCAGTATAAACGAAGATTATTTGATACTTCTTCACTCTGAGTTAGGACTCTTTTTATTAGGATATCTCGTTTTGTAAAGCAATTTCCTTTTTTCATAATATAGGTTGTGAACTTAGTATAAAGTAGATTTCCAAAGAGAAGATCCAGAAATGTTTTTAAACATTGTTTACATCTCTGGAAAAAGTATTACTAGAAATACATTTTAAGAGTAAATGTATCTATGCATGTGTACTTAAATGCCAGTAATATGAACAGGCCTGAAAACTATCCAGAGCTATACAGATGATGGTTCAACTTAACGATTTTTTGACTTACGATGGTGTGAAAGCAATATGCATTCAGTAGAATCTATATTTCGAGTACCCATACAGCCATTCTGTTTTTTCACCTTCAGTACAGTAGTCAGCAAATTACATGAGATAGTCAATACTTCATTATAAAATAGGATTTCTGTTATGTTTTGCCCAGCTGTAGGATAATGTAAGTGTTCTGGGCACATTTACAGTAGGTTAAACATATTAAATACATTTTCAACCTATGATATTTTCAGTTTATGATGGGCTTATCAGGACATAACCCCATTGTAAGTTGAGGAGCATCTGTGTAAGTACTTAGAATGGGCATTTTTTTATTTTACATGCCTATCTTAAATTTATTTTTACTATGGTAACAAAGGGCCATTTCATTTTTATCTTATTTTTTTCATTTACCTTACAATAAAAGGTCATTTACTTTTACAGGTTATAAATACACAATATAGTATATAAACTGTAGGCTATAAAAAACTTAGCTCTAAAGGTTGTAATCTAATGATTACTGATGAGGGAAGATGGGTTTACTTGTTTCATGCCTTTGCTTACACATATAATAGGTATAATTTCTCATGGTTCTAGTTTTTGTTTACAACTTTTAGATATTAGTGTAGTAGTTTATAGTAGTTGTAGCTTAATTTACTGCTACATTGAAAGCTTTGTGTATTACCTTAATTGCTTAGCTAATTTGGGGATACTTCATTAAAGTTCAGAAGTGCTGTCTTATGACTAACTTAAAAGAAATGGCGTATGTCTCACACTTTTTAAAATTGACAGTGTTAAACCAGAAGGAACAATTGATCCTTGGAATAGGACCATATTTTACTAGTTCAATTCAAAATGTAAATTTTAATTCTATACCGATAAGCTACAGCATATTATACAATATAGCTACAGAATAAAAGATATTAACTCTGCTTCTTGCTGAGTTACTTGCTTGTGCCCAGGGCAAACACTGAATTAAACTTTTTCTGGTATTAGACCTGACTTCCTTGAAGCATAGCACAGAAGTTCTAGAGAGTGCTCTGTATTAAAACGGGTTCATAGTTAAATAAACATAAATACTGTGTTCCCCTCTGAAGTTTCATAAAGTTCACACTGGTCTAGTAAGTGCTGAGAAGCCTGCAGTGAAGAAACCTGTTCAACTTTAATCCAAATATATTTGTCCACAGGGGCTTACTTCTGCCACATACTTATTAACGTGCCATACTATCCTTTGTTTTGAAATATACTAACCAAGGCTTGGTTAGTTGCTTGTGTGTACATACATAAAAATATTTCAGTATTTTAAAATACATTTTAGGGGAAGAATCCATCAAGTCTGTATATGGTTTTTTTCTTCCTTTTAAAATTTGTAATTTTTAATGTTTTCCCAAATGTCAATAACTATAATTTTTAGCTTTTCTCACGAGGTCACAAACTTTTGACCCAAGGGCATTGTCTGTCTTATAAGCAAGGCTGTTTGACCCATATAGTATTTTAAGTAATGTGACTAAGTTGCCAGTATTATAAATTGGGAGCTTTGTGTCAATGTTTGTATTTTAGACTTCATTTTTTAAAAACCTGAAGATTGACAATACCTGGATCTGCATTCCTACATGGCAACAGGCAGCTGGAATTGAGTAACTGCTGTTTTCCTTAGATAGGGCATATACTCCCCATCCTCTAATGTTAGCCTGCTTCACTCACTCCCATTACTGTCTTTTGTTTATAGTCAAGTTTTCATTCTCTACTATCTTCACACCACTGAGATAAAAATACTTATACTATAAATTATTTTCAAACGCATGATTTTTTAAGCTATATATCCCATTCAACAAATATGACTATATGCAAACGGAAAATAGCCCTACAAAGCACCCATGACTAAGTTAATGTTGCTGTGATTTTAATTTCTAGAGAGAGACAATTCTGAGAGAGAATATTACTTGTCTTTTGAACATAGATTTCTGATGTATTTGGAGAGCAATGCATTTGACATGCATTCCCCATGGGCCCTTTTTGTATAATTTCTTTATCTGCTTTTTTATCTATACAGTTTCACTAGAATTTGGCTAACATTGCCACGATTTGTTAGGGTTCTGGGGTGGCTTAAAAAACAAGGTAGGCTCGTTAGCCCACTAGCTCTTGTGACATCTTATTGGGTACGTAGCATTTACCATACTGTGGCAATCAAGACTTCTGTTCATAGCTGATTCTAAAGATGAAAGTTTTCAAAAGATTCTGTGAGCTCCCAAGTTCCCATATCTTTTCCAATTTTTTCACAGTCTCCTTTTCCATCAGTCTGTCAACTTGTAAATAAAATGGGAAGGGTGGTGGCCGGGCACGGTGGCTCATGCCTGTAATCCCAGCACTTTGGGAGGCCGAGGCGGGTGGATCATGAGGTCAGGAGATCGAGACCATCCTAACTAACACGGTAAAACCCCGTCTCTACTAAAAAAAAATACAAAAATTAGACGGGCATGGTGGCAAGCACCTATAGTCCCAGCTACTTGGGAGGCTGAGGCAGGAGAATGTCGTAAACCCAGGAGGTGGAGCTTGCAGTGAGCTGAGATCACGCCCCTGCACTCCAGACTGGGAGAGAGAGCAAGACTCCGTCTCAAAAAATAAATTAATTAATTAAATAAAATAAAATGGGAAGGTTGTGCAGTTCTTGCTACTTATCTGGTACCAGTTTTTTGTTTGTTTGTTTGTTTTTCAACTCCATTCATAAGTTCACCTTTGAGCTTTGAAAATCATAATTTACCAAGCAAGATTTTACCTTCAAGCATGTGTAAGTAATTAGGACACAATTTTATCAGCTCACAAAGGAACAACAGGAAATCCTTTAAGCAGATCTGTAGCAGAGAACGTCCCTTAAATCCACTCTGGTTATATTTGAGTATTAGGCTTCCTTATGGTTATTATCAGGCCTTTGTAGCATCAACCCTGTGCCACCTTAACTCAGTATCCTCAATATATCTGTGATTATGTAGTAACATGATAGCGTTCAAGTGTACTTTTGGTGTTTTTGTTTTGTTTTGTTGCATTTTTATCCTTTTATCCTCTCTACCTATTTTCCTGAAGTGGAAATAGTGACTGCTTCCCAATATAATTCTTCTGAAGCCACCACTAACCTAAAAAATAAAACTTTAATTAAAATACAGTCAGTTTACTTTTATTTAGAGTCCAATCATAAACTCAGTTACTTTTTTTGATAGGTTGCATATAACTTTTATGAGAAACAGAAAACTATAAGGTAAAATATCAAGACTTATTCACAGACAACTTTCTGGAAATACAGGATATACTTTTTCTTTCATCTTTTGCATCTTGGTGATAATACTTATTAATGGTAACCTTATAAGAATCCAAAATTCTGAATCATCAAAGGAAGATTGTTAGGTTCTGTTTCACTTGAAAATTTAGTAATACATATACAGCTTAGGTTGTAAATCTTAGGACCACTGTACTCAAGTGAGGGCAATTTACCCTCCTTTACCCCACTCCACTCCTAGTACATTTGGCAATGTCTGGAGACATTTTTCATTGTCACACTAAGAGGAAGTAAGACAGTGCTACTGCGTCTAGTGGGTAAGGTCAGAGACAGTGCTAAACATCTTAAACTGCATGGGGAGTACAGCAAAGGCTTACCTGGCCAGAAGTGTCAGTAGTGCCAAGGTTGAGAAATCCTGTCTTGGGGATGATGATTTTGACGATGGTGATGATGACGATGCTTCTATTTATTGAGCACACTATTTACCAAGCCCTATGCTAGATGTTTTACTTATTTTAAATCCTCACAGAAAACCGCATGTGAAGACATTATCTCCATTTTACAAATAAGGAAACCAAGACTTGACGGAGTTAGGCTACTTGCCCAAAGTAACGTGGCTATTAAGTGGTTGAATGTGAGTTTAACTGGTCTTACTCAAAAATCTTTGTGAGCTTCTTCCATTATACTGTACTGCTACTCAGTAAAGTATTTAACTACTCAACCCTAGTCATTTTGTAAATGAATGGAAATTACCTCTACCTGTGTTAGTAATGTACTTCTATTTCTTAAAGTTAAGTTCAGAGGGGATTCTACTTATCATTAGTATTTGACAGTCAGTCACTTCTTTCTCATTGAATACTTTCTTCATTTGTTTGTCAGTCTCCAAAGTCTCCTGACTTTCTTCCTTTTTCATTGGTTACTCTTTGTCTCCTTCACATTTTTCCTCCTCATCTCCCCAACCTCTTAACATTGGAATGCCACAAGGCACAGATTTCTTTCCTTCCCCCTTCCCTCCCTTGTTGATTTCATCTAGGCTTGTAACTTCAAATGTAATTTATATGCTTGCCACTCAAATGTATATGTCCAACCCAGACCTCTCCACTGAAGTTCATCATTGTATATTCAAATATTCACTCAAAGCTTTACTTAGATAACCCCCAACACACATACAGCTCTATTGACATCTAATTAATGTACAATAACAAACATATGTAAATAATTTGATTACTTTTGATATATGTATAAACTTGTGGAACCATCAACACCACCACCGCCAGCACCACCAAAATAGTGAACCCATCCAAAAGTTGTTTGTAATCCACAGCTTCTCCTTTTGGCCCCCTTTCAGTCACAATCTGCTTTCTGTCACTGCTGATTAGTCTGTACAGGTATTTTTCTAGGGTTTTATGTCAGTGAGATGATACAGTATATTCTCTTTTTGGTTGTGGGGGGACATCTGGTTTCTTTCACTCAGCATAATTATTTTGAATTTATTCCATGTTGTATATCAGTAGTTCATTCTTTTTTTATTGCTGAGTAGAATTTTGTTGTATCATCCTCCTCATTAGCATATGGATTGTTTCCAGTTTTTGGTTATCAAATTTTGATTGGGTCTGTTTTTCTTTTGTAATTTAATCTTTTTATGTTCTGTTTATGAATGCCATAAACATTTATGTACTATTCATGCGTGAATATGTTTTTCTTGCTCTTCAGAAGAGAATGGCTAAGTGATATAGTAGGTTTATGTTTGACTATAAAAAGCTGCTAAAACATTTTTCAAAGTATTTGTACCATTTTACATTTCCTCCCATAGTGTTTGTGTCTCAGTTCTTCCATATACTCTCCAACATTTGGCATGATTAACTTTTTAAAATTTTAACTGTTCTAATACATGTGTAGTGGCCTCCCATTGTAGTTTTAATTTGTAATTTCTTAATGAATGTGGATGTCAAACAACGTATGTGAATTTTATTTTATTTTATTTTATTTTTGTCATCCATATATCTTTCTTCTTTGGTGAAGTGTTTTATTTAGATCTTTTGCCTGTTTTTTACTGGGTTGTCTTACACTTGAGTTATAATCGTTCTTCATGTATTCTGTTTTCAAGTCCTTTGTGACATATATTTCACAAATTTTTTTTCTTTTTCTGTGACATTTCTTTCTTTGGAATAGCAAAAATAACATTTTGATTGGGTCCATTTTGTCAATTTTTCCTTTTATAATGTAGACTTTTTGTATCTTATTTATGAAATCCTTGCCAAATCTAAGGTCACTAAGATTTTCTACTATGTTTTCTTTTAAAAGTTTTATAACTCTTGGCCAGGCACGGTGGCTCACGCCTGTAATCCCAGCATTTTGGGAGGCAGAGGCGGGCAGATCACAAGGTCAGGAGATTGAGACCATCCTGGCTAACATGGTAAAACCCCGTCTCTACTAAAAATACAAAAAATTAGCCGGGCGTGGTGGCGGGTGCCTGTAGTCCCAGCTACGCAGGAGGCTGAGGCAGGAGAATGGCCAGAACCTGGGAGAAGGAGCTTGCAGTGAGCCAAGATCGCGCCACTGCACTCCAGCCTGGGCGACAGAGCGAGACTCCGTCTCGAAAATAAAAAATAAAAAAATAAGTTTTATAACTCTTACAATTAGGTCTGTAGTTAATTTCTAGTTTCACACTTAGGTCCATCATCCATTTTGAGTTAATGGATTTATTTCTGGACTTTCTGTTCTCGTCTATTGATCTGTACGTGGCATCATCTTGATTACTGTAGCTATATAATAAATCTTGAAATTATGTAGTGTTAAGTCCTCCAACTTTGTTGTTCAGAATTGTTTTGACTGTTAGGTTTTTTGCATTTGCATACCAGTTTTAGAATCAGCTTATGAATTTCTACAGAAAAGGCCAACTGAGAATTTGATTGGGATTCTGTTGACTGTAGATCAATTTGTGAAAAACTGACACAAAAATATTGCACACTTCTAATACAAGAACACAGTATATCTCTATTTTTGCAGGTCTTCTTTATTTTTTTTTTCTCCTTTTTTGGGACAGGGTCTTACTTTGTCACCCAGACTAGAGTGCAGTGGTACAATCATAGCTCACTGCAGCCTCAAACTCCTGGGCTCAAGGGATCCTCCCACCTCAGCCTCCGCAGTAGCTGGTACTACAGGCATGTGCCACCATGCCAGCCTAAATTTTTATTTTTTGTAGAGACAAGTTCTCACTATGTTGCCCAGGCTGGTCTTGAATTCCTGAGCTTAAGCAATTCTACCTCAGCCTCCCAAAGTTCTAGGATTACAGGTGGGAGCCACTGTGCCTGGCCTGTTCTTTAATTTCTCTCAGCAGTGTTTTGGAGTTTTCAGAGTATAAGTAGCGCACACCTATTGTCAAATGTTTTTGTTGATGCTATTGTAAGTGGTACTGTTTTTTGAATTTTAATTTCTAATTGTTGTTACTAGTGTCTATTAATAGAAATACAATTAATTTGTGTATGACCTTTTACCCTGCAACTTGCTAAGCTTACTTATTAGTTCTATTAGCTCTTTTGTAGATTCCATAATACTTTCCTCATAGACAAACATGTCATCTGTAAATAAAGACAGTTTTACTTCTTCTTTTCTAATCTGTATGCCTTTTCTTTTTCCTGCCTTATGACATTGACTAGGATCTTCAGTACAATGTTGACTAGAATTGATGAGATTGGACATTCTTGCCTCCTTCTGATCTTAAAGAGGAAAACATTCAGTCTTTCACCATTAAGTATGATGTTAGCTATAAGGTTTTTGTAGTTGCACTTTGTCATCCAGTCTTGTGACTTTAAATATCATTTATATGTTTACCACTCTAATATGTGTATCCAACACAGACTTCTCCACTGATATCTATATTAGTATTTATCCAGCTTCTTACTTGGTATGTCCACTTGGATTTTTATAAGATATCTCAAACTTTATATGTCCAAAACTAAAGTTCTTATTCTCTGTATACTTCCAGCTTGCTTCTCCCATGGTGTTTCCAGTCTCAGTAAATGGCAACCCTATCCTTCTAGTTCTCTAGACCAAAAGCTTGGAATCACTCTTCCTTTTCTTTCTTCCTGACTCTCCACACTCCTCTGTGCAACATGTCAGCAAATCATATTCCCTTGTAATAAAAATTATGACATCTAAGGTCTAAGCCACCTTCACGTGACTATCTTGGTAATGCTTCCTGACCTGTCTCCCTTTTTTCCTTACTCAGTGACATTCTGTTCTCAGCATAGCAACCAGAGTAATCCTTTTAAAACTAAAGTATTTTGTTGTTGTTGTTTAAATAATATGATTTTCAGGCTCAAAAGCAGTGAATTCTTTTTTTTTTTTTTTTTTTTTTTTTTTTTTGAGGCAGAGTCTCGCTCTGTCGCCCAGGCTGGAGTGCAGTGGCGCGATCTCGGCTCACTGCAAGCTCCGCCTCCCGGGTTTCCGCCATTCTCCTGCCTCAGCCTCCCAAGTAGCTGGGACTACAGGCGCCGCCACCACGCCCGGCTAATTTTTTTGTATTTTTAGTAGAGACGGGGTTTCATTGTGTTAGCCAGGATGGTCTCGATCTCCTGACCTCGTGATCCACCCGTCTCGGCCTCCCAAAGTGCTGGGATTACAGGCTTGAACCACCGCGCCCGGCCTTGTGAATTCTTTAAGAGAAATATTTCTTGGAGTTTCTGAAGGATAAACCCAGCATATTTAGGTAATTAATCAATTGGAAAACATTTCATTTCTACTTTTGGTCTCTTCTTTTTCCTCTGTAAACAATTAGATGGGATTATGACTGTCTGACTGTCAATCTTGGATTGTTGCTTTTCCTGTCATCTGCTGGGTTTTTTTCCTCACATTTAGAAAAGAACTTTCTGAGGGATAATGGGTTTGATCTTGACTGCCAGCTCCATTGGCTTATAGTCACTTACTGGGGTACTATATGGAAAAGGATTCTGATGCTCAGCCAGTGCTGTGATTAATTAGCTGTGTCTGGTGTGAGTGAAAGAATGGGAAGTAGTATGCTTGCATCTCTAATTTGAGTTTATAATACAGGCAGATCTTAAGTAATTTGCTTTGACAGTTGTTGCTTTCATTTTTTGTGATCTTTTACTTTTTTTTTTTTTGACGTAGTACATTGAAACAACAAATACTTTAATTAAAAGACATTTAAACACTAAAGACAAATGTAAAATCCTTTAAACAATAAAGAAACTAGATGTCAAATTCTGATTTTATTGCCAAAGAATTTTGTAGGAGATATATATGCAAAAGATACTGAGAAATCTGGAGTAGATTGGTTTAATTTCATAATTAAATTATTTAACCCAGTAACACTAACAATCAGCAAGGACTATATGTTCAATATTGTTTTGGGGACAAGGGTTTTGAGATACAACTTATATACAATAAAATTTAGTCTGAATTGTAGTCTGAGTTTGGGCAGAAGTATACAAAAGTGTAACCACTACCACATTCTAGATAGACTATTTCTATCCCAAGTTGTTTCCTTATGCGCTAATAGAAGGGTAACTTAAAAATGTCCTTGAGAAAATATGAATATTTAAATATCCTTTTTTTAGATATCATATTTAAATATTTAACCAATAAAATGTATTTAAATGAATTTGAACATTATTTTAAGGATATAGCTTTACATAATAATTGTGATATTGCTGCCAGCCACACTATTCCAGTGTTGAGTTGTTTACCAGGAAAATTATCATTTACGCTTAACTCTTCAATGAAAAGATAATTTAAAATAACCTACTATTAAATTGAGATTCTTTATTTTTGAATATTACAGAAGAAAATTCCACAAGACAGAGTGAAGATCTGGGAAGCCAATTTACAGAAATTTTCATTAAGCAGCAAGAAAATGTCACTCTTCTGTTATCTTTATTGGAGGTAAATAGGGAACCTTGATGTTTTTGTCATCTTAATAAAGCTGCTTTTGTTGCCTTTTGGTTGTTATTGAGGAAGTAACATGTATATATCTTTGAAGGTAGTGAAGTTTATTGTATTATAACAAGAGATCCACATGCATGTTTCAAGAACTATGTAATCACTTAAAGTATGCTAAACTTGCGTGTTTTACTTGTAGTTTCTGGTACAAATTACTATTAGTGGAAAAGATGTTTTTCTTGAAAATGTGAATTATAGATGTTAAATATTTTAAATTCTCATATTGCAGGAGTTTGATTTCCATGTCCGCTGGCCTGGTGTGAAGCTCCTTACTTCTCTTTTAAAACAACTAGGGCCTCAGGTGCAACAAATTATTTTAGTCAGTCCTATGGGTAAGTGACTTACCTGTTTTATATTATTTTGATTAAAACATGAGTATCATTTCCTAGAGAAAGGGACTGAAATGGTGTGTTAGTAAATTGTTAATAATTTGAGTCACTATTTGTATTTTTGGTCTGCCAGCATTTTTCACATGGTTGTATGTTCTAGGTGTTTCAAGATTGATGGACTTACTAGCGGATTCCAGGGAAGTTATACGTAATGATGTAAGTTAAATTTGAAAAAGAAATACAAAAATATGTGGCTTTTTTTTCTCTCGCATATCCTTGTTGTTGAGTTTTAGGAAGTTAGAGTTAGAAAGTTGGAGTAATGACTTTTAAAAAACAAAATTTTTTTTTAATTCAAAATTAGAGATGGGGGTCTCTCTATGTTGCCCAGGTTTGTCTTGAATTTCTGGGCTCGAGCAGTCCTCCCGTCTCGGCCTCCCAAGATGCTGGGATTACAGACATGAGCCACTGAGCCTGGCTGGAGTAATGACCTTTTAAAGTTGTATACAAGGCCACATTGTTTCATTCTTTTCTGGCTATCCAGTATTTTGGGTTAGACAAACCATTTTGCCGTTCAAATTTATTTCTTTCATTAGTTTAGGATTTCTTATACTATCTGCTGAAAGGTTGTATTTGACACCAAACTCTACCTCCAGAATTTCCTTTTCCTCCTAAAGAGTAGAGGAGATACCTCCAGACATTGAACTGTGTCAACCCAACAAAGCATTATGTTTGGAATCCTCGCCCTTATTTGATTGTGTATTTCTAAGGATTTGCCTTGTTAATCATGGAGCCTGATTTGCTCTGGACTTATTTTCCATTCTGATTTATTTTATATTTGCATATAAGTGAATATTTTTGTATTGATGCTGTATGTTTTGTTGCATAAGCATTTTTCTCTATTGTTACCTATAACTTCATAAAAATTCTGTAATACTTAAAATAGCAATTAGAAAAATTAAATTCTGGAGCTAGGAGATCATATCAAGCTAATTAAGTCTCCATATTTATAGTGAAATGCCCAAGACCCACAGAACCAAGTGAAGTTAAGTGTTCTTTGTTAGCCATATCTTACTCATCTTTTTATTTATGGTATTGGCCCTATAAGTTTTTCATCATAAGTCTTAGTAAATATCATTTGGATTGCTCTTAGCCTTATAACTGGTTAATGACAAAGCAGAGACAAAACTGAAGCATTCTTAACTCAGTCTGTGGATACAGTTTTTAAAATTTGTTGTACTTAAAATTTTGTAATATGTGTATCGATTCAGTATTATAGGTAGTGAACTTAATATAGTATGTAACTTATGAGAAGGACATTTTTTATCTTTCGTATTTAAATGTCATGTTTTAAGAATTGTCTTACTTAAATAGTTATCTATCTATTAGGAATTTGGGATATCTTTCCTTGACTGAAATCTGATTGTGTATCTTTAAAGCTTCTGTTCTTTTCATGTCCCACAGTTTAAATAAGAGGATATCATGCAAATCATAAATTACGTCTCCCCACATCATTTAGTTTCATTACCACTTATTTTCATTTTCAGATATAAAAGTGCTCTTTAAAAATAACTGCATTAGGCCAGGCGTGGTGGCTCACACCTGTAATCCCAGCACTTTGAAAGGCCGAGACGGGTGGATCACCTGAGGTCAGGAGTTTGAGACCAGCCTGGTCAACATGGTGAAATCCCGTCTCACTAAACATACAAAAAATTAACTGGGCAAAGTGGCGGGCACCTGTAATACCAGCTACTTGGGAGGCTGAGGCAGGAGAATCACTTGAACCTGGGAGGCGGAGGTTGCAGTGAGTCGAGACTGTGCCATTGCACTCCAGCCTGGGCAACAAGAAAGAAACTCTGTCTCAAAAAAATAATAATAATAACTGAATTAATTCTGAAATCTCCTGTTTTCCTTTAACTCTTTACCTTTTTATTCTGCTCCTAACCTTTTTTCCTCAACTTTTATTTGAGACGGAGAAATACGTGTCTATTTATATTGGTTTTTATTAATTTTATGATCGCAGATTAAGTTCTGTTTTTGTTGTAATGTTTAGATTTTTGGTTTTTGCATGTTTTGTAACCATGTATTTTTATTTTGATAAACCTATTCAAGAGGATAAAGAGAAAAGAAACTAAAATATACTAAGACCTTGAAAGCTAGTGGGTTCTGTAGAACTTATCTCCTCTAGTCTTTATAAAAACCTGTGACAGAGATATTACATGAGTATACTATAAATTCATGTAATTTGCTTAAAGTTGGCACAACTAGTCAGTAGGGCAACCAGTTTTTGTTTTTTTTTTTTTTTTTTCATTAGTTTTTGAGGAACAGGCAGTGTTTGGGCAACCAGTTTTTAAACCCACTTTATCTAACTCAGAGCCTAAATGTTTTCTCCACTGTATTTCTTCTTCTCTTTGTTAGTAGTTAAACTGAAATTGGCAGCATTAAGTGGGAGAATTTGACATCCAAAAATAACTTTTCACCTTTTTCTCCCATATTAATGTTGAAAGTTGACAAGAAAATGAGTGGAATAAGCCCAATAAAGTCATGGGCATTTTTTGTCTTATATGAATACTTACCTACTCAGTACTGATAGCCAACAGCTGGTTTGCCTCTGTGGGACTTTTTTATTACCTATTTGCTATTCTTCTTCCTCTGCAATAATATCTGTGCTTTTTTCGTAAAATATTTCTTGTCTCTTTTACCATCATGCTATTATTTAACACTTAGGGGCTCATAAATTGCTTAATACCAAAATAAGCAAAAATGGGAATAGTGAGTTTTTCTTGAATGATAAAGAGATTATAAAATATGTAAACTATATCCAGCTTACCAGGAGCTGAGAAAAACTGGAAGTCAGAGGCAAAGGCTGCTGTGAATTGTCTTGTGTTGGACATGCCATTCGTAAAGCATCAATTTTCATCTTCCTTTTTTCTTTTGACTTAGAATCAAGTTTTGGGGATTTGGAGGCCAGATATTTACAAGAATTTCTGAACTTTCTCTACTAGAATTTGGTGGTGTTCGTTGATTTATGTTATTGAATTGCAAGTTTTTCATTATTACTATTTTGAAGCATGTGCAGTGACATTCCTGAGACAGATACTTTCATGCTCAACTCTTAAGCTACAATGAAAGCTATGTAGTGGTTAATGAATATTATAAAGGAATTCTAGCGTATTTATATCATAAAGTTGAAAGATAACTGACCTAGGAATTGTTAGATGAGGATTCTAGTCTAGTCTCTGTCTCTTTGAGATTTATAACCTTAGGGAGACAAATTGCTTAACTATTCTGTTCTTGTTTTCCTTATGTATAAAGTAAAGGAGTTGGACTTGCAAAATCCCTGCCAGTTCTAAAATTCTGTGATTTTTGAAGTAATTTTAAAATGTCTCATAAATGTTGTACTACACTAAACATTCTCTTTCTTCTGTATAGGGCGTCTTACTACTGCAGGCACTAACAAGAAGCAATGGTGCAATCCAGAAAATTGTTGCTTTTGAAAATGCTTTTGAGAGACTACTGGACATTATTTCAGAGGAGGGGAACAGTGATGGAGGTATAGTATGAAGAAATTTGAAGACATTCCTTTTGTCCTCACTAAATTGTTAGGGTATAGGGAGTACAGTTGGAGGGAGAAATGGGAACTCTTATTTATACTCTTTTTCTTTCACTATAGCATGTTGACTATCGATTTCTCTTTGTCCTGTTTCATATTTGTTAGGCTTTTGCAATCTAGGTTGGCGTCTTTCCTCATTTAGAAAATCTCACCTATATCTCTTCAAATACTGCATTGCTACATTTCTTCTATTTTTCTGAAGCTATAGATTATTATGCATGTCCTTTTGCAGATTTGATGATAGGGAGTTGAGTTGAAGGCAGAATTATATACTGAGTGAATAGGGAAGACACAATTGACAATTAATGGGAAAGGTTAGAAATAGTCTTTTGGAGAATAAGAGAGCTAGTTAACTATTATAATTAGGAAGATTTTCAAAGTGATATGGACCCCAGCTGGGCTTGATGGCTCACACCTGTAATGCCAGCACTTTGGGAGGCCAAGGTGGGTGGATAACTTTAGGCCAGGAGTTCACAACCAGTCAGGCCAACATGGCAAAACCTCATCTCTGCTAAAAATACAAAAATTAGCTGGGCGTGGTGGTAAACACCTGTGATCCCAGGTACCTGGGAGGCTGAGAAACAAGAATCACTTGAACCCAGGAGGTGGAGATTTCAGTGAGCTGAGATCGCACCACTGTACTCCAGCCTGGGTAACAGAATGAGACTCTGCCTCAAAAAAGAAAAAGCGGGGGATAAGGGCCCCATTAAGGGTATTCACCATGATTTTACAACAGCACAAACTACTTGAGTATGTAATTTATTTTCTCCCCTAGCAGCACTCAGCTGCCTAGGTGCAAATATAGAAACAAAACTCATAGTTTTTCACAGGGTTGGGCCTTTTCTGGGAAGGTGCTATGAAAGACAGTGAGACAAGAGAACAGAGTATATTCCACTCCTGTAGAGTGGAAGAAATGAAGATCTCTGTAATCTAAGCTAGATAGGGAAGGAAATAAAAACAGAAGGGGGTTTCTAAAAGTAGGGAGAAAGGCATCTGGTTGATGGACTAAGAGATTCAAGGAAGCCATAGAAAAAAATGTGTTGAAAATACTTGCGCCACAAAAATAGGGTTTTTTTTTTTTTGAGACAGAGTCTCACTTTGTCGCCCAGGCTGGAGTGCAGTGGCACCATCTCGGCTCACTGCAAGCTCCGCCTCCTGGGTTCACACCATTCTCCTGCCTCAGCCTCCGAGTAGCTGGGACTACAGGCGCGCACCACCACGCCCGGCTAATTTTTTGTATTTTTAGTAGAGATGGGGTTTCACCGTGTTAGCCAGGATGGTCTCGATCTCCCGACCTCGTGATCCACCCGCCTTGGCCTCCCAAAGTGCTGGGATTACAGGCGTGAGCCACCGCGCCCGGCAAAAATAGGTTTTAGTAAGAGAGGATTATCGCCAAAGATGAGGCAAAAAAAACTGAGTGGTCTAGGTATTAGACAGGTTGCTGTTGAAATTAAAATTAAGTATGACAGCAGAGCTTAGAGAAAGAAGACTTTGAGCAAGATGCCAGTGATGTTTTCTGTGGTCAAAGGATGGTGACTATGAATTTGTTACATATCTGTAATGAGAAGTAATAAGAGATGGTACAGCCATATAGCCAAGCCTCGAGGGAACAGGAGTATTTTATGAGAGTAGAGGAACTGTGGTCTCTTGAAAGTACACTGGGCGGGAGGGTCATAGATTCAACATACTGACTCTAAGGTACATGGGATTGAGAACATGAATTACTTTCACTTGAGAACATCGCAAGATAAAGCAGATTCTTTAAAGAAAAGGAGCATTTCAAGATATAATTGAGGTTATAGCGTGTTTTATTAACCAATATCTGAGAGTTGGCAATGGCATCATGAAAGGGTGTGAAAGGAGATTAAATGGGAGAGGGGAAATGCAAACTATTGTAAAATGAAAAACTGGGAAAGCAGAGATGACCAGGGAGGTGTACATTTTTGGAGGCAATTGAAGAAAATAGGGGTTTAAGGAAAGGTAGAATTTGCTAAGTTTTCCTAATTGCTAAGACAAGTCTCAGTGGCTCTTTGTGAGTGATTAGTGGCCATTAAGGCTCTAGGGTTCACTAAGATGCACGCTGGAAAGAAGGCCTGCTAGTTGTAGTGAGGGCTTTTGACATGCTTTTTCCTTCAAAGCCTTCCGATGGTCCTAATGGCAGACAATAATTTAATAGATATTTATGGTCCTCCCTAAGAGGCAGATAGAGTGGTTCCTCCTCATAAGATGAGGAGCCCCGTGGTTCATCAATAGGAGGTAAGGAAGCCTCTAATCTGGAGAGATTAGGTCTGGTTAAATCAGGAATTCTTTAAAAGCATTTAAAATGTGCACCTTAAGCATTTTAAAGTTAAATGTAATAAAATAAAGGTGTATATTTATGTACTCGTCTTTGGAATAGGGCCAGAACTACTACTTTGAATATGAGTATGCTGATTAAAGTTTTTCATCATCTTCCTTGCATACATCACACCTATAATATATCATGTAGGATTTGCATTTTGATTTCTTTAAAATAGATTGCAGGATATTTCTGGGTTTTTAAAATTACTTCTCTATCTTTTAGAATTGTATTATCCATATTTAACAGCTGTATTTTTAGTGACTTCCTTTCATTGAGTTTTGCCAAAGACTTAAATTTAATTTTCAGAAAAATAACTGTTTTCACACATATTTTGGTAGTTTTATATAGTATTTAATTAATAACCAGTGCAAATAGCATGTTAGGTTTGTGAATGAAACAATTGATTCTTAGATACAATACCAAAAGTGTGATCCATAGAAAAAAAATTGATAGATGAGACTTCATTAAAGCTGAAAACTTGTGTCCTGCAAAAGATTCTGTTGAGAGAATGAAAAGACACTTCACATACTGGAAGAAAATATTTGCAAAACACATGTTTGAAAAGGGACTTGTATCTAAAATATATTTAGAACCGTTAAAACTGAAAAATAAGAAAATAACCCCATTTAAAGATAGGCAAACGATCTGAACAGACATCTCACCAAAACGATACACACATGGCAAATGACCATATGAAAAGATGCTCAACATTATATGTCACTAGGGAACTGCAAATTAAAACAATGAGATATCACTACATACCTTTTAGAATGAGGAAAACTAAAGAAAACATTGACAACACCAAATGATGGCGAAGATGTGGAACAACAAAAACACATTTGTTGCTGATAGGAATGCAAAATGGTACAACTACTTTAGAAAACAGTTTAGTGGTTTCTCACAAAGCTAAACATAGTCTTACGACTCAACAATCACACTCTTTGGTATTTACCCAAATTGGTTTAAGACATATTCACACAAAAACCTGCACATTAATATTACAGCACCTTTGTTCATAATTGCCAAGATTTGGAAGCAACCAAGATGTCCTTCAGGAATTGAATGGATAGATAAACTGTACTACATCCATACAATGGAATGTTATTTAGCAATGAAAAGAAAAGGGTTATCAAACCATGAAAGGACATGAAGGAAGCATAAAGGCACATTGCTAAGTAAAATAAACCAGTCTGAAAAAGCTACATGATGTATTATTCCAACTATAGTTGACCCTTGAATAACTTAAGGTTTAGGGACACCAATGCCCCAGACAGTTGAAAATCTGCTTTTAACTTTTGGCTCCTCCAAAACTTAACCACTAATAGACTATGTTTACCAGAAGCCTTACCAATAACATAAGCAGTCAAGTAATACATTTTGCATGTTGTATGTATTATATACTCTTCTTACAGTAAAATAAGGTAGAAAAAAGAAAACATTAAAATCAGAGGGAAGAGAAAATGTATTTGCTGTTCATTAAGTAAATGGATTATCATAAAGGTCTTCATCCTTGTCATCTTTATGTTGAGTAAGCTGAGGAACAAAAGGAAGGATTAGTCTTGCTGTTTCAGGGATGGCAGAGAGGAAGAAAACATACATGTAAGTGGACCCATACAGTTCAAACCCAGCTGTTCAAGAGTCGGCTGTATGTGACATTCTGGAAAAGGCAAGACTATGTGGACCATATATATTTAGATCCGTGGTTGCCAGGGATTTGAGGATAGAGGAAGGAAGGGATGAATAGGTGAAGCTCAGGTTATTTTTTTAGGGCCATGAAACTATTCTGTATGATACTGTAATGGTGGAGACAAGAGATTATACTTTTGTTAAAACCCATAGAACTTTATAGCACAGAGAGTGAACCTTAATGTAAACTGTGGACTTTAATAATAGTGTATTAATATTTATGAATTGTAAGAAGTGTACCATATTAATGCAATATATTAATGATAGGGGAACTGGAGAGTACAGGCATACATTGTCTCATTGCATTTCCCGGGGAGTATATTTTTTACCAACTGAAGGCTTGTGTCAACCCTGCATTGAATAAGTCTGTTGACTCCATTTATCCAACAGCACGCCCTCACTTCATGTCTCTGTTACAATTAATATTTCAAACGTTGCATTATTATATCTGTTACGGTGATGTGATCAGTGATTTTTGATGTTACTATTGTAATTGTTTTGGGGTACCACAAACAGTGCCCATATAAGAGGGCAAACTTAAGCAAAAATGTTATATGCATTCTGACAGCTCCACAGACTGGCCCATCCTTTCTCTCTCTCCCTCTCTACCCCCCGCCCCGCCCCCCGCCACCGGCCTCCCTATTCCCTAAGACATGACAATATTGAAATCAGGCAAATTAATAACCCTACAGTGGCCTCTAAGTTTTGAAGTGAAAGAAGAGTTGTATATCTCTCACTTTTAATCAAAAGCTAGAAATGATTAAGCTTTCTCTGCTGAAGATACAGAGGAAGGCATGTTAAAACCTGAGGCCAGAAGCTAGACCTTTTGCACCAAATTGCCAAGTTGTGAATGCAAAGGAAACATTCTTGAAGAAAATAAAAAGTTCTACTCTAGTGAACACATGAATAATTAGAAAGCAAAACAGGCTTATTGCTGATATAGAGAAAGTTTTAGTAGTCCAGATTGAAAATGAAACCAGCCACAACACTTCATTAAGCCAAGCCTAATCCAGAGTGACACCCTGACTCTTCAATTCTTTGTAGACTGAGAGAGGTGAACAAGCTGCACAAGGAAAGTTGGAAGAAGGGATGTTGTATTAACAAGCATGAAACTAGCAGATGTTGCTGCATGAGATTTAAGGAAAGAAGCTGTCTCCCTAACAAAAGTACGAGGCAAAGCAGCAAGTGCTGATGTAGAAACTTCAGCAAGTTTATCCAGAAGATTTAGTTAAGATAATTGATGAATTATGCTAAATTTTCAGTGTAGACAAAACAGCCTTCTATTAGAAGAAGATGCCATCTAGAACTTTTGTATCTGGAGAGAAGTCACCTCCGGGCTTCAGAGCTTCAAAGGACAAGCTGACTTTCTTGTTAAGAGCTAGTGCAGCTGTTGACTTTAAGTCGAAGCCAGCGCTCACTTACCATTCTGAAAATCCTAGGACCCTTAAATATACTAAATCTACTCTGCCTGCGCTCTATAAATGGACAACAAAGCCTGGAAGACAGCACATCTATGTAAGAGCATGATTTACTGAACACACATTTACTGAACACACATCTCTTACACATCTATTTAAGAGCATTTTTTTTCTAAGCCCAGTGCTTTAAAAAAAAAAAGATTTTCAAAATATTACTTCTCATTGACAATGCACCTGATCACCCAAGAGCTCTGATGGAGATGTACAAAGAGAATAATACTGTTTTCTTTTTTTTGAGATGTCTCGCACTGTCACCTGGACTGGTGTGCAGTGGTGCAATCTCGGCTCACTGCAACCTCTGCCTCCTAGGTTCAAGTGATTCTCCTGCCTTAGCCTCCTGAATAGGTAACATTACAGGCACCCAATACTGTGCCCGGCTAATTTTTTGTATTTTTTTTTAGTAGAGACGGGGTGTCACTATGTTGGCCAGGCTGGTCTCGAACTCCTGACCTTGTGATTCGCCTGCATGGCCTCCCAAAGTGCTGGGATTACAGATGTGAGACACTGTGCCCGGCCAATAATATTGTTTTCATGCTGTTAATACAACATGCATTTTGCAGCCCCTGGATCAAGGAGAAATTTTGACTTCTTTTTTTTTTTTTTTTTTTTTTTTTTCTTTTTTTGAGATGGAGTCTTACTCTGTCCCCCAGGCTGGAGTGCAGTGGTACAATCTCGGCTCACGCAATTCTCGTACCTCAGCCTCGTGAGTAGCTGGGATTACAGGCATGCACCACCATGCCCAGCTAATTTTTGTAATTTAGTAGAGACAGAGTTTCACCACGTTGGCCAGGCTGGCCTCGAACTCCTGACCTCAACTGATACATCCACCTCAGCCTCCCAAAGTGCTGGGATTATAGGCATGAGCCACTGCACCCAGCAATTTTGACTTTCAAGTCTTAATATTTAAGAAATACATTTCATAAAGCTGTAGCGCCATAGACAGTGATTTCTCTGATGCATCTGGGCAAAGTAAATTTAAAACCTTCTGGAAAGGATTTACCATTCTAGATACCATTAAGAACATTTGTAATTCGTGGGAAGTCAAGAGTTTGGAAGAAGTTGACTCCAACAACCGTCATGGATGACTTGGAGGGGTTAAAGACTTTAGTGGAGGAACCAACTGAAGATAAGGTATAAATAACAAGAGAATTAGAAGTGGAGCCTGAAAATGTGATTGAATTTTTGCAATCTCGTCATCAAACTTTAACAGATGAGAGGTTATTACTTATGGATAAGCAAAGAAAGTGGTGAAGATGCTGTGAACATTGGTGAAATGACAACAAAGGATTTAGAATATTACATCAGCTTAGTTGATAAAGCAGTGTCAGGGTTTGAGAGAATTGACTCCAATTTTGAAAGAATTTCTACTGGGAGTAAAATGACTCACTGAAGGCTCAGGTGGTCATTAGCATTTTTTAGCAATGAAATATTTTTAAATTAAGGTATGTACATTCTTTGGACATAATGCTATTGCACACTTAATAAATTACATTATAGTGTAAACATAACTTTTGTATACACTAAGAAACCAAAAAATTTGTGGAACTCACTTTATTGTGATACTTGCTTTATTGCAGAAGTCTAGAACCAATAAGTAGATGTCTGTGTAGAGAAACTCCATTTGTACTTAGTTTTCCTATAAGCCTAAAACTGCTCTAAAAAAATGAGTCTTTTTTAAAAAAAATAATTGATTTTTGTCAACATACAGCTCAACTATTAGGAGTAAAAGTGTTGATGTACCAGATGAGCTTACTCGTCGTTACTTACAGCGTCCAGCATCAGTCAATATGTTTACCAGGAGAAATGGAGGTCATTCGTTAATCTATTATAATACTTGGTAAAGTAGAGATCAGTTGGAGAGTTTTCACTGTGATAATAGTGAAAGCTGTAGTGTGGATGAAACTGCCCTGGAGAGTATATGCTGTAAACAAAGAAGAAAAAGGATAAAACCATGGAGGAGAGAAACAATGAAAGATTGAGAACCTGCAGAGCTGTAAGGAAAATCAGGAAAGAGTAATGTTTTAGAAGCCAAGGGAAGTTTCAAGGAAGAGACAATGTTAAGAGCTTCTTAGAAATCAGATAAGATACGGTTGATTCATTCAACAAATGTTTAATAGTTAAGTACTGTGTACATACATGATATCATGTCTCTGTCTCTGCTAAAGATACAGAAGTAAGTAGGCTGTTTATAAGCGTTTGTGAATTATAATCTAGTGGAGAAGACAAACACTACCTAATAATAAAAGGAGTAGGCTACTGTAAGAGCATGTAACTCGTGACACTAACCTATTCCTGTAGTCTTGGTAATCACTGCTGAAGAAATGATGTTTAAGCTGGGATTTGAAGATAAACGATGAGTTACTAAGGCAACTGGGTACTTGACGTAGAAGTCAAGAGATCTTTAGGGTACCTGAGAGAGCGTGCAGATTATGGCCTGTGGCCATCAGGTGTCAGAACAGACTATCTATCTGTCTCGCCATATTGAAGAGATGCTGAGCATGGAGATTTATCTTTTTAAAAATGTTTGAGAGTTTTGTGTCAGGGTTTATCAGCCTTAACACTTGTGTGTTACATTATTTCCCAGGTATAGTAGTTGAAGATTGTTTGATTTTGCTCCAAAACTTGTTAAAAAACAACAACTCCAATCAAAATTTTTTTAAAGAAGGCTCATATATTCAACGTATGAAACCTTGGTTTGAAGTTGGAGATGAAAATTCTGGCTGGTCTGCACAGAAAGTGACCAATCTACATCTAATGCTACAGGTATACTATCCTTAGACATAAATGTGGTAAGAATTTTGACAGTGATATTTACAAAGAGAAGAAAATTGCTTGTATTTGATAAATCCAGAATATTTGATGGGTTTCAGGTTGACTTAAAAACACTTTAATATGGAAATTTGCAATTATCCTCCAGCTAAAGATTCTGCCTACCCATTACTTAGCTTTGACGGTTATTAACATCTGGCAATTTTGTTTCATCATTTATTCCTCGCTTTGCTGTATGATTTTAAAGCAAATTCAGACATACAGTTTCCTGATGGATTTTACATTAGGGAATAATAGGATAGATTGTTGATTTGAATTTTTAAAAACCTGCTTTCTTCATTTAGGGCTCTGATAGGATAAATTTTAATATTCAAAGTATTAAGTTCAAATAAATTCATTCAGTAAGCATTTACTGAGAGCCAGGCACTGGATACTAGGAAATGAATGATCATGTCCTGCCCTCAAAGATGATAGTTTGAGTTTTAAGTCCAATACATGTTAAATTGACAGACCACCTGTGATTTATTGATGCTCTATGGTGAAAGCTTAGTGGTAATAATAAAAGTGAGGACAGTAGGATCCCAAATTATTTCCTCATCAGAGAAAATTTTGAAGTTCTTTGAAGTTACTTACTCCTTTATTGAATCCTCCTTCTCCAAACTCTTAAGTTTATACTAGTCTCCTCACTTATGAACTCATAATTCTTGTGGGCCTTTGAATGTCTCTGAATTACACCTGTGTCTCTCGGACGTTTTGGACCTAACTAGATGGTTAGCTCCTCTAGTAATTAGAGTCTGAATGTTGTCCCATGCCATGGAAGTTGCCCGCATAGGATTGATTGATAATTAGGGTAATCTGTGCCACAGTTTGCC
Source organism: Theropithecus gelada (assembly GCF_003255815.1). Taxonomy (NCBI): domain Eukaryota; kingdom Metazoa; phylum Chordata; class Mammalia; order Primates; family Cercopithecidae; genus Theropithecus; species Theropithecus gelada. The sequence continues at coordinate 66,242,678 of NC_037672.1, read as the reverse complement.
AGTACGGTATTCGTTTTGTAATTACTAATGGCGTCCTCTTTCACTTCAAAAGTGTCCTCGTTTGCATTATAAATTATGCAGTTACCCTAGTTAGAATATGCCTAAAAACTGTTAGAAAAGTATTTTACAGGCGAACTTAGTCACAGAGTCTATTTGTACTCCCAGCTTATCATTTCCGTTTTCAGTTGTTGGTATTATACATTTCAAGAAGTTAATAGTTTTTTAATGTTTTAGAACCAGTGTCACCAAGTGGTAAGCTTGATAGCTTTGTTTAACACTGCTTTGTTTTGTTTTGTTTAAGAGACAGGTTCTCACTTAGTTGCCTAGGCTGAGTGCAGTGGTATCCTCACAGCTCATTACAGCCTCAACCTCCCTGGCTCAAGAAATCCCTCCACCTCAGCATCCTGAGTAACTGGGACTACAGGCGCAAGCCACCACTCCTGACTGGATTTTTTATTTTTAGTAGACATAAGGTCTCACTATATTGCCAGGCTAGTCAGGAATTCCGGAGCTCAAGCAATTTTCCTGCCTCAGCCATCCAAAGTGCTGCTGTTATAGGTGTGAGCCACATGCCCAGCCTACACTGCTTTCTTAAATAAGGAAATACCTCCAGAAAAGTAATTTCCAAAATGTGATTAGAGAGGGTGAGAGAGCCGGGCACGGTGGCTCACGCCTGTAATCCCAGCACTTTGGGAGGCTGAGGCGGGTGGATCACGAGGTCAGGTGTTCAAGACCAGTCTGGCCAACATAGTGAAACGCCGTCTCTACTAAAAATAAAAATAATTAGCTGATCATGGTGGCAGGCGCCTGTAACCCCAGCTATTTGGGAGGCTGAGGCAGGAGAATCACTTGAACCTGGGAGGTGGAGGTTGCAGTGAACCGAGATTGCGCCACTTCACTCCAGCCCAGGGAACAGTGTGAGACTCCGTCTCAAAAAAAAAAAAATAGGGTGAGAGAATCTGATGATGTACAAAAGCATGTATTTCATATCAAACAGTGAAAAGTTAAATTGTTTGAGAAAGCTAAACATGTTTTATGGTTTAGAGTACTATGTAAAGAATTATTCTGAAGGAAGTGTCACTGTTTAAAAAGTAAAGTAGGTTAGGTGTGGTGACTCACACCTGTGATTCCAGCACTTGGGGAGCCCGAGGCAAGTGGGGGTCACTTGAGCTCAGGAGTTTGAGACCAGCCTGGGCAACATGGTCTTTATCAGCCCGGTGTGGTGGTGTCCACCCATTGTCCCAACTACTCAGGAGGCTGAGGGGCAGGATCACTTAAGCCCAGGAGGTTGAGGCTGCATTGAACCATAATCATGCCACTGCACTCCAGCCTGGGCAACAGAGTGAGACCCTATCTCAGAAAAAAAAAAATACCAAAAAATTATTAGAGTACAGCATGTAAACAGAAAAATACAGTATTCTCATTATATAACAAATTGATTCTTTTAAGAATTCTTTACTTTTCAAAAGTGAATAAACTGGCTTTCTGTAGCTTAGTAAAGCTTTTCTTTCTTACACTTGTCGTGAAGACCATAAACTCCAAAGCAAAGGAACTGAGTTTAATTCATTTTAATATATTCTCCACCTGCAATACTGAATAGTAGATTCACTCATGACTTTACAGGCCAGGAGTTATCTTCTGCTATTCTGTTAGAACCTGTTGGAATACTTTATGTATAACTTTATTTAGAGTTGCTTATATTTTAAGTTCTCTATCATACACCAAATAAAAATGCATCATTGTTTTCCTGTTTGGACATACACATTCTGTATTGGAACTATTCATCATCACAGTTATCATGATTGTGTTCTGAGCCATTGAAAACACAAATTGATCTGCTTGCAGAGTTTTAATTCAAATTTTGCAGACTAAATTTAAAGAAAACATCTTTTGAAAAGTTTTTTAGTTATAAAATATTTTAATTTGGAGACGTAACTGTGTTAGTTATTTGAGATAACTTTTTTTCATGTTTCTGAAATTTTAAGTTTACAGTCCAAGTAATCATAGAATCATAGGAATTTAATTGGCATTAGCAATCAGTGCAGCCCACCCCATGCCTAATACATGAATCTTTTACCATCTCTCCAGTTGTTGGTTTTAGCCTCTCTTTAAATATTTCCAGTTGAGGGGAAATTTATCACCCGTCAGGTCATTCTCTTTTCAGATCTGCTGTCTTATTAGGTAGTTCATTATTAACTTTGATAAGAAATCTGCCACTCTGTAACTTATTCATCCATTTACTTATTGAATATGTACTGTTACAAGTACTGTGTTTGGGAAACAAAAATGACCAAGGCAGTTTCTCTCTGGGAATTCACAGTCACCTGAAGGAGACAACCTTAAGTAAGAGGCATAATGCAGTATTACTGTCACAGAACTATTGCCATAGGAGCTCAAAAGAAAGAGCACTTAAATGTGGCTGAGCAGCTAAGGGAATACTTCATGCAGAGTTTCTTGTTCACATAGATCAGATTTGCCTCAAGCCTTTTCAAATCTTTGAGAGACAAATTTTGTTTTCTCTTTCTTTCACAGCTTGTTCGTGTACTGGTATCTCCCACCAACCCTCCTGGTGCTACCAGTAGCTGCCAGAAGGCTATGTTCCAGTGTGGGTTATTGCAGCAGCTTTGTACTATCCTAATGGCTACTGGGGTTCCTGCTGATATCCTGACTGAGGTAAAGCAAATGAAGTCAAAGCTAACTCTGTGGAAGTTGAAATCCTGCATCCTAGGAAGAATTAGATATTTGCTGAGGGAAAAACTGTAATAGTTAACCATTTTTTAGGTTAAAATTTTTAATGATCTTACTAAAATATAATTCACATAATGATAAAAGTATTGATTCCAAAAGATATACTCATCCCTCAAGTTTTATAGTACATAAATAATAATGTTAAAGTTTTGCAGATCCATCTACAAAGATTTCTCATTAATTTTATTACATTCAACAGGAGTGCACAGTATGATTTACATTTTGATTTTGAGAACCATGTGACTTAGTCTTATTCAACCGGTAGATTCATTGAATAGTAAATTCTTTTCCCCTGTGTGGCATTTTCTGTTGCTTACCTATAAGAGAAAGAAGTTAGTTTGAAGAAAAAAAGTTCAGTTTGTTTACATTTTAAAAAAATTTTTCTCAAATTAACACGTGCAATATCAAAAGTACAAATAATAAAAGTTTTATAACAAAAATAACTGCCTTCAGCCTCACTTGTCCTTACTGTAAGTCCCACTTTACTTCCTCATGTTGCCCCATAATTATTTTATGGAATTTATATTTAAATCAATAGTTGGGGTTTATATTTTTACAATTGTATTGATACCATTCCTGCTAAGCCAAATAGAGCCCTATATCCTTTTTTAAATATATATTTTTCTCATCCATGAGTCATAATTGTGTTCTTCATTTTACTGTTACTCTATATATGCAGAGGTATATATGCTTAATAATCATATATTAACACTTCGTTCCCCACCGCAGGCCACCTGCAGACCCTCCATTCTCCTGCTCCAATCTGGGCTCTAATTCTGCCCCATGTCTCTTGTCCTGGGACTTTCTTTTGCCATCCTCCTAGGATTTCCTTTACTTCTCTCCTGACAGACTCCTTGGTTATCTGGATCCCTTATTTTTTTTATTGTTATTTTTGGTACAGAGGGTCAGTCTGTTGCCCAGGCTGTAGTACAGTGGCATGAACTCAGCTCACTGCAACCTCTGCCTTCCGGGGTTCAAGCGATTCTCCTACCTCAGCCTCCTGAGTAGCTGGGATTACAGGTGCCCGCCACCACGTCCGGCTAATTTTTGTAATTTTAGTAGAGACAGTCTCACCATGTTGGCCAAGCTGGTCTTGAACTCCTGACCTCAAATGATCCACACATTTTGGCCTCACAAAATGTTAGGATTACGGACATGAGCCAATACTCCTGACCTAGATCACATATCTTTTTCCTCTATCCCTTGGTTCATTAACTTTATTTTTCTTAATTTTCTCTTGTTGTTGTTGTTGTTGTTTTGAGATGGAATTTCGCTCTTGTCGCCCCAGCTGGAGTGCAACGGCATGATCTCGGCTCACTGCAACCTCCGCCTCCTGGGTTTGAGCAATTCTTCTGCCTCAACCTCCCAACTAGCTGGGATTACAGGGGCCTGCCACCATGCCCAGCTAATTTTTTGTATTTTTAGTAGAGAGGGGGGGTTCCACCACGTTGGCCAGGCTTGTCTCGAACTCCTGACCTCAAGTGATCCGCCCACCTCAATCTCCCAAAGGGCTGGGATTACAGGCATGAGCCACTGCACCCGGCCATTATTTTTCTTAGTTTTCTTAAAAAAAAAAAAAAAAAAAAAAGTAAAACAAGAGGATTTATTTTATTTTTGGCTCTTTCATGTCTGAAAATGTCATTCCTCTACTTTCAGAATTAATTTAATGTTTGGCTAGATATGGAATTCAGGGTTGGAAATCACTAATACTCAACTTTCAGAACATCATTCCAGTGTTGCTGTTAGGAAGTTTGAAGCTTGAAGCCATTATAATCCTACTCTGTTTTTTGTTGTTGTTGTTGTTGTTTTAACGTAATCTTTTTATCTCTAGAAACTTTTGAGATTTTTTTTTTTTTGGTTTTCTGAAATGTACTGATGATATGCTCTCCTGTGGACCATTTCCCCACTCCCTTGCTCTCCAGTTATTTTTATCATTCACTGAGCACTTTCAGCTGGAAACACACATCCTTCAGTTCTGAGGGTATTTTTGGCATTCCTTGATAATTTTTTCTTTTCTGTTTTGTAGTGGTGGTGGTGTCATTGTCGTCGTTGTTTTGAGACAGAGTCTTGCTCTTTTACCAAGACTGGAGTTGCAATGGCACTATCTCAGCTTACTGCAACCTCCACCTCCCGGGTTCACACAATTCTCCTGCCTTAGCCTCCCAAGTAATGGGGATTACAGGCACATGCCACCATGCCTAGCTAATTTTATATTTGTAGTAGAGACGGGGTTTCACCATGTTGGCCAGGCTGGTCTCAAACTCCTGACCTCAAGTGATCCACCCACCTGGGCCTCCCAGAGTCCTGGGGTTACACACATGAGCCACTGTGCCTGACCTCTTTTCTGTTCTCTTTCTGCAACTCTATTAGTAGACTTTCTGGGTAATTTGTCTTTTTAAAAATTAATTTTTAATTAACAAAATGGTATATATTTATCTTTTATAACATGTTTTGAAATAGTCTTTTTATTTTTTAACTTTATCCTTGAATTTTTTAATCTTTTAACTTTGTTCTCTGATTATTTTAAAACCTTTTTTCTGTTTTTATAGAAATAGATATTTTATCTCCTAGAGAATAGTATTATAGTTTTTGAGATTTAAAATGCATGTCAGGTGTTGTTTTATTGGAGACCCATGCTTGATGCTTTAAAATTTTACCTTGAGAAAGTGTTACAAGATTACAATGTTATCATTGATGTTTTGGTGCTTTTGGCCCTTAAAAAGTGGAATATAAGATTTTTTTCTCTTGGAAACATTTTCCTTCTTGGCTTAATTTCTCTAAATGTTCTTCTTCTTTCTTCCCCTTAACAGACCATAAATACTGTATCAGAAGTTATTCGAGGCTACCAAGTAAACCAAGACTACTTTGCGTCTGTAAATGCACCTTCAAACCCACCAAGGTAGAGAAGGGGAAATACTGAGATTACTCTGAGGAAGTAAAAACTTTGGGTTGTTAATGTATCTCATATACACATCTTACTCTTTTTAAAGAAGTTTAGTTGTATGTTTTGAAACTAGAAATTATCTTGCAAGATAAATGATATTGGAATTTTAAAAGAGTTGGTAGTTTTTGGAATTTAGATACTTAGATTCAGATATCATGTCGTTCACATCCTAGCTGTATGCCTTAAGCAGACAGTAACTTCATTCTGTCAGCTACAGTTTTCTGTGAAATAGAGATAGAAATACTTAACTTGCTGGTGTTCTGGTTATGATTCTTCAGTCAACAAAAATGACTAGTTATTGACTTGTATACTTGGGTTGCATTGTTTCATTTTGTTCTTTTCTTTTTAAATGCAACAGACCGGCAATTGTAGTACTTCTCATGTCCATGGTTAATGAAAGGCAGCCATTTGTTTTGCGCTGTGCTGTTCTCTATTGTTTCCAGTGTTTCTTGTATAAAAACCAAAAAGGACAAGGAGAGATCGTGTCAACACTTTTACCTTCTACCATTGATGGTAAATAATTTAGTTCTAATTTTTATTTGAAAAAGTAAATCATTGTCTTTCAAACTTTTAATTGAATCTTTCTTTCTATGCTTTAGCCTAAAATACTTTGCATGCTTAGGAGAAAAAAAAAAAAAAACACCTGAATTCTAAAGCCTGCAGGTAAATTTAGACAACAGGCTTTGGAGTCAGACAAGAGTTTGCATTGTAGAATTTTCTCTTTTGCTATATAACTTTTGCTGTATAACTTTTTAACTTGAGCCTTACTGAGTTATGGGGGATAATAATACTCATCTTTATGTGGGCATAATACCCCATTAGGAACATTGTGAGGATAAATGCAGTTACATGCATTACATTACATAAAGTACTCACTCCAAAACTTAGCATGTATAGATGCCAGTAAACAGAATCTACTGTTAATTATAATTGTCATTCTAAAGATGAATTTTGCTGGGTGCGGTGGCTCACACCTGTAATCCCAACACTGTGAGAGGCCAAGGCACGCGGATCACCTAAGATCAGGAGTTTGAGACCAGCCTAGCTAACATGGTGAAACCCCGTCTGTACTAAAAATACAAAAATTAGCTGGGCGTGGTGGCAGGTGCCTATAATCCCAGCTACTCAGGAGGCTGAGGCAGGAGTATCCCTCAAATCCTGGAGGCAGAGGTTGCAGTGAACCGAGATTGTGCCACTGCACTCCAGTCTGGGCAACAGAGAGAGACTGTCTCAAAAATAAAAATTTAAAAAAGAAGATGAATTTTACCGTTAGATCACATTTAACTTTCAGTCTGTTGTTCTAGTATAGGTTAGAGTCATTACCCTTTTTATGGGTTCTTTAAATGTTTCATCTTACCTAAGATAAATTTTTGAAATAATTACCTTTATTAACTTTAAACTTTAAGAGCAGTTTCATAAAGGTAATTGGAAACATCAATAAAACTCATTTTAATTACATACATTGAAGTTTTTTGTTAGAATTTAAGTCTGTTTAATTATATTTACCAAAAAAATTTGGTAAAAAATTTATTACTGTAAAAAAATTATTGACCATTAATGAAAATAAGACCCTGATGTAGTAGAATGATCAAAATGTGGCATTTCCTTAAGTTTGTTTTAGAAATGTTGTTTTTAATTAAGTTAAGTTTTTGGAATGTTACCATCATCAGTTTGATGCTGAAAATATTTTAATACAAGTTGAGCATCCCAAAAGTGAAATCTGAAATGCTTTTTTTTTAAACATTTCTTCAAGCATTTAGCCTTTGTGTTTCAAACAATCTAATTGCACTCATTAAGTAATTTTGAAATGTATACTTAAGCCAGGCATGGTGGCTTACACCTGCAATTCCAGCACTTTGGGAGGCCAAGCCAGGCAGATTGCTTGAGTCTAGGAGTTCAAGACCAGCCCGGGCAACATAGCGAAGCCCCATCTCTACTAAAAATACAAAAATTTAGGCTGGGCCTGGTGGCTCACACCTGTAATCCCAGCACTTTGGGAGGCCGAGGCGGGTGGATCACCTGAGGTCAGGAGTTCAAGACCAGCCTGGCGAACATGGTGAAAACCCATCTCTGCTAAAAATACAAAAATTAGCCAGGCGTGGTGGCACATGCCTGTAATCCCAGCTACTGGGGAGACTGATGCAGGAGAATCACTTGAACTCGGGAGGTGGAGGTTGCAGTGAACTGAGATCACAACATTGCACTCCAGCCTGGGCAACAGAGTGAGACTCCAGCTCAAAAAAAAAAAAAATTAGCCAGGCATGGTGGCACACGCCAGTAGTCCTAGCTACATGGGAGGCTGAGATGGGAGAATCACCTGAGCCTGGGAGGTTGAGGCTGCAGTGAACTGAAATTGCACCATCACACTCCAGCCTGGGCAAACAAAGTGAGACCCTGTCTGCGATAAAAATTAAAAATAAAATATACCCTTTTTTTAAAATTATAGTCACCCTGTTGTGCAATCAAATGGTATATCTTATTCATTCATTATTTCTTTTTTTGTTGTTGTTTGAAACAGAGTCTCCCTCTGTTTCCCAGGCTGGAGTACAGTGGCGCAATCTTGGCTCACTGCAAACTCCGCCTCTCAGGTTCACGCCATCCTCCTGCCTCAGCTTTCAGAGTAGCTGAGACTATAGGCGCCTGCCGCCATGCCTGCTAATTTTTTGTATTTTTTAGTAGAGATGGGGTTTCACCGTGTTAGCCAGGATGGCCTCGATCTCCTGACCTCGTGATCCACCCGCCTCAGCCTCCCAAAGTGCTGGGATTACAGGCGTGAGCCACCACGCCCAGCCTTATTCATTCTTTCTAACAATATTTTTGTATTCATTATCCCCACCTTTCCTCTAACTTCCCACTACCCTGTCCTGCCTCTGATAACCATCTTTCTAATCTCTGTGTCCATGAATTCCCACAAATTTTTAGATCCGACAAATAAAGGTAAATAATTTTACCTTCTACCATTGATGGTAAATAATTTAGTTCTAATTTTTATTTGTTCTCACAAATGAGTGAGAACAAATGTTTGTCTTTACATACCTGGCTTTTTTCACTTAACATAATGATCTCCAGGTTCATCTGTGTTATTGTAAATGACTGGATCTCTTTGTTTTGTATCGCTGAATAGTGCTCCATTGTGTGTATGTACCACATTTTCTTTATGGAATACTTCTGATCCCAAGCATTTTGGATAAGGGATACTCAACCTATGTTTCTTTTCTCTCTCTTTTTTTTTTTTTTGGAAGATAGGGTCTCACCTTGTCCAGGTTGGAGTGCAGTGACACGATCCATAGCTCACTGCAGCCTCAAACTCCTGGGCTCAAGTGATCCTCAGGCCTTAGCCTCCTGAGTAGCTGGGAATACAAGCATGCACCACCAACTCCTGGCCTCAAGGGATCCTCCCACCTCAGCCTCCCAAAGTGCTAGAATTACAGGCGTGAGCCACCATGCCCAGCCTCAACCTATATTTCTTTGTTCTGTTACTTTTCTTCCAAGATAACTTTCTCTCATTGTTCATTTTGCTTTGAAAAGCAGATTTTTATCATTCTGAAAGTATATTTAATACTACTAATTAACACATGTTTAATGATTATATTTAATGGTATTTCACACTATTTTATGTGTACAGAAAACAATTTATTTAAAATTTGGTTTACGTAAAAATCTAATGTATTTTTATTGTCTGCCTGCCATCTTTGTAGCAACAGGTAATTCAGTTTCAGCTGGCCAGTTATTATGTGGAGGTTTGTTTTCTACTGATTCACTTTCAAACTGGTGTGCTGCTGTGGCCCTTGCCCATGCTTTGCAAGAAAATGCCACCCAAAAAGAACAGTTGCTCAGGGTTCAACTTGCTACAAGTATTGGCAACCCTCCAGTTTCTTTACTTCAACAGTGCACCAATATCCTTTCACAGGTAAAGTTTTGCATGAAACTTCTCTAAGGGGGAAAAAGTTCTGTACATTTTGATGTCAGTGATACAGGATTTAAGGATGTCTTTAGAAGATACAGATGAAAAAGGACAGAGAAGACTTATTCTGCTTATTAGTTCATCATAATCAGAAACAGTTTTGTGGAGAAAAAGCAGTAAATACTGTTAGAGGAATAGTTTTGCTAAATAGTTATAAGGTCTGCATCATGATGAAAATACATGTTCTGGCCAGAAAGGTATTTTGAGGATTTTGTCTTGCTTTTAAATTATCCACAGTGTTCATGCATGTCATTTTTCTCTTTCTTCTCAGTAACTGAATTCAGGTTAGTTTATGGGAGGGAATAGAGTAAAGTCATAGCTGTATATTTCCCTCTTTCTCTTCCCAAAGCAATTGATCATCTAGAAATAGTGGAACAGTGGTCCATTGTATATATAGTTATACAGTATATTCCCTTGAGGTTCGTGAGTTCTTAAATCCTTAAGTCCCCAGTGCATATCATTTACCTAGTAAGATGTAGGAAAACATAACAAAAAATTTTTGTGTGTCTTAGACTCTTAATGAGAACAACAAAGCTTTATTGAAGTGTAGGTGCTAGGCATTTAGGAATGTCACTTTCTGTTACATGATTTGCCCACATGTACCAGCCTTGCTGTTGAACAGTTCAAGTTCATGCTTTAGCAAAACTCTAAAGTCATTGACATTTAAAGTCACTCAGGGAGAGTAAAAACGTGACTAAATCTAAAATTGTTCTATACACTGCTCTAGCAGTAGTTATCCTACCCACTCCCCATAATAATGTGGTTGTGTCCGTCTTTAGTTTTTAATTCTGCCACACTCGTTGAATTTTTCCTTATTTTGAGCTTTTAAAGAAACATCAGCTCCATCCATAGAAATTATAAATGAAAGCTTAAAAAGTAACTAAAGTGAAAAGGAAGTTGAAGTTTAAAATTGGCTTACTTTAATTGAAAGCTTATTTTGTCTTAATACTTATCTCTTAGAGATTAAAAAAACTACCCTAAATTTTTATATCTTTACTTATTTATTACTTGGCATTCTCACGTTGCTATCTGTTAACAACAGTTTTTTTTTAAAAGTCAAACAGTAATTATCTGTCTAATCACCATCTCCACAGACTTCACTTTAACATTGAAATTACAATGAATGCATGATGAGAAGTGCTAAAGATGGTGATGTCTTCCCCATTCTTAAGTAATCACAGTGCTATAAAATTATCCTTTATCTTCTAAAATATATATCCTCTAAATGTATCCTCTAACTTTATTGTATAAAAGAAGTATCATTAGAACTATCCTGTCCCAAATTATTGGCTTGAGTTTGTAGAGAGACTATGAAAAAGTATTTGAGGGATTTTTCCAGATTTAGACTTTTCTGAAGTAGTAATATGTTTGAATAATTTGTAATGTATAATTTGCAGGGTGATAAGATCGACAGACGGGTATGTATCATTTGATAAAGCTTAGGCATTTTCCTCTTTCAGCAAAGCTTTTTCTCTGTCTTGGGTTTTGCTGATTGGTTTTTTTTAACTGCTTGTTTGAAGTTACATTCTACTTAACACTTTCGCGTGTCAGCCAATTTATTTCTATCATAAATGACTCTCCAGTTTTTCTCCATGGGATATTGTATTGGTGTTACTAAACACTGGGAATGAGAATCTGAATCTATACTTGTGCTTCTTCTGGGGATGCTTGCACTTTTTGGATTTCCTTGGTTTTGGTTTTTTGCGTTTTTTTCTCCAAGCTTGCCTATTTATTTTCTCTGAAGCCATTTCAAAGGAAGTAGAATTCAGGATTAAGAATTTTGTCTTTAATCAATCAGCATATGAAAGAATGTGATTATTTTTATACTAGATTATTTAAAATGTACAATAGTAAGTATAATTTTGTAATTTGAAATATTTTAAATGAAATATTATGGATTATTCTGAATATAATCCATGTGCTACGGCCACCACTGAGGGTTAGTTTTTGCTGTGTGCGGGGAAAGTGCTATTTTTGTTTTGTTTGTTTTGTTTTGTGTGAATATTTGGCAGAAAAGGAGTGTACCTTAATATCTATGTTTGGGCATGGGTTTCAGTTGAATAATGTGGGTAGTAATAAATGAGGTCCTGTTATGAATTGTGTCTTTGTGTATGAGCATGATTTAACATGTGTCATTAACTTACACACACACATACATATTTTGCAGCTTTAGCCTGAATAATTTTATATCAGGGAAAGTGTTTTATAAGTATACGTCAGTCATTTGAAAGGTAATTTTTTTTGAGGTGTTAATTTATATACCATAAAATGCACAGACCTTCTGTGTTTCATGTGATGATTTTTGGTGTTTGAGTGTATCTCTGTAAACACCACCCAAAACAAGATGTAGAACATTTTCATAATCTCAGAAAGTTCCATTATGCTCTTTTCTGTTTTTTTTTGTTTTTTTTTGTTTTTTTTTTTTTGAGACAGGGTCTCACTCTGTTGCCCAGACTGGAGTTCAATGGCACGATCTTGGCTCACCGCAACCTCCGCCTTTCAGGTTCAAGCAATTCTCCTGCCTCAACCTCCCAAGTGGTTGGGATTACAGGTGCACACCACCACGCCCGGCTAATTTTTGTATTTTTAGTAGAGACAGGGTTTCACCATGTTGGCCAGGCTGGTCTCAAACTCCTGACCTCAGGTGATCCACCCACCTGGCCTCCCAAAGTGCTTGGATTACAGGCGTGAGACACTGCACCCAGCCCTCAGCTTCAAATATTCTGTTTGTAGTTCTCTTTTATCGTGTAAAATCTGTGATTTATAATTACCCCTGAGAATGCTCTCAAATTAGAGTTTTAGCCTCCATTTGTTTTCTCAAATCTCCTCAATGATTCACACACTGTAGGGGCTCTGGAAAGAGGTGTGTACTTGTCCTTTTATTCATATCCTCTGCCCATTTTATATTAACGTACTTAACCCTTGTTTTTAATATGAGTTACAGATTTTTTTTTTTTTCCTGGTATGTCATTTGTCTTTTGACCTTGATGTTTTGTTTTGGATTTTTTTTTTTTTTTTCTCAGACTTATATTTTATGGCTTCTGCATTTTAAGTCATACTTAGAAAAGGCCTTTCCATGTTCAGATTTTAAGGAATTTACTAGGCCAGGCGTGGTACTAGTATTACACGTGTAATACTAGCACTTTGGAAGCTGAGGCGGGGGCATTGCCTGAGCTCTGGAGTTCAAGTCTGCAGTGAGCAATGATTGCTGCACTCCAGTCTGATAGACAGAGTGAGACTCGGTTCCCACTCCCCCGAGAAAAGACTTTAAGGAATTTATACTTCTCTTTTTATCTTATACTTTCTGGTTTCTTTTTCTGCATTTAATTCTTTGTTCTGTTTTTCTCAACAAACTTTATGAGATACAGATCCACTGATCTTTTTCTAAATAGCTATCTAGTTGTCCCAAAATCTTTTAAGTCTATTTGTAACTCACTGATGGTTATATGCTACTTTTTTCATATACTAAATTCTCATTTGTATATGGGCCCATTTTTCTGGATTTTTGTATTCTGTCTCTTGATTCCTGCTTGTTCATGATCCATTATTCTCTCTCTCTTTTTTTTTTTTTTTTACAGTGTCCCTAGTTAATCTCATTTTCTTCATATGATCTTCAGAATCATGCTGTTTTGTTCAAGAAGCAAAAAAAAACCTTTTTGTAATTTTTATTTGAGTCATATTAATTTTATTCATTTATTATTTTTAATTTAATTACTTATTTAATTAATTTTTTTTTGGAGTCTCACTCTGTTGCCCAGACTGGAGTGCAGTGTTGTGATCTCGGCTCACTGCAACCTCCACCTCCCAGGCTCAAGCGATTCTCCTGCCTCAGCCTCCCGAGTAGCTGGGACTACAGGCGCCTGCCACCTCTCCTGGCTAATTTTTGTATTTTTAGTAGAAACGGGGTTTCACCATGTTATTCAGGCTGGTCTCGAACTCCGGACCTCAGGTGATCCAACCCGCCTCAGCCTCCCAAACTGCTGGGATTACAGGCACATTAATTTTATAAATTAACTTAGAATTAATATCTTTGTGATGTTGAGTCTCCTATCTAAGAACATGGTGGCTTTCTATATTGGTTTATGTCCACTTTCGTGCTCTTTAGGAGTGTTTTTAAATTTTCCTTGTTTACATTTTATACCATTTTGATTAGGTTCCCTCCTGAGTACTTTATCTTTTTTTGTCTCTATAATAAATTGAATGTTTTATTCTGTCTTTTAACTGGTTATATTTGACTTTGCTCTTCTTATCCTTCAATTAGATCCCAAAAGCCATACTTTTAGAAGATTCTGATTTAAATCTTATTCTGTTTTTTTTAAATTACATCAGCCAGTGATTTGATAGTATGCTCTTGTATATACAATGTGGGTATATTTGGTACCTGCAAATGGTTATTCTAAGTAATAATGAACTTGTATATAACCAGGTAGATGAACAAAACATTTGCATTTATAACTCGAGTAGTTGCAAGTTTTCTGTGGCACATGGTCGGTTGAGAATGACTGTTTTTTAACTTCCCAATTTACATGGATGACTTGAAGTTATGTTGTGGGCATGGTAATGACATAGAGGCAAGGAAACAGTAAAAATAATACACCATGTAAAAACTAAATTTGTGTCAGTGCTTACATGGCAGATCATTTGAAGAGGTCCTGTTTGAACTTAATTCAATATTAAATATACCTAAAAATAGATTATAGAAGAGTCAAGATATTGGCATCAAGATTTGCGAAATTAGAATAGTCTAGGTGGTAGAAATTTTTCAGAACACAGTGATAGTTACTTTAAATTCATTCCTTGTCTAGATCTTTGAATTATATTTTGTACATTTTGAGACTTTCCCCAAAGTGATGTATTACTATTCTGATTTTCATTATTTTATTTCAAACAAGTTTTTTTTGAAGATACAGGTTATAGGAATATAAATATGGGCACTGTCAATATTATGAACTAAGATTATTCTACCTAGGAGATGTAAATGTGTTGTATTAAAATTTTGAAAACTAATTTTGCTGGATATGCTTGTTTTCAGTATTAACTGTACTTGGCAGTAGTTAATGGTTTGGGGCACTTGGCTAATTTAAATCTTCCTCTTATCTGGTGTGTGATCACTGAATTTGTAGTATGGTTTATTTATTGTTAGAGAATATATTCACTCATGGAATTTGACTAAATGATTCAGGGGATTATTTTTTGTATTTTTCTTGATTTTTTTTTTTTTTTTTTTAAAGAAGTAGAATTTTCCTTTTATCAGGCACTTGTTTTTAAACTTCTGACTGAACTATCATAAATTTGCTTGGCAAATTCATTGTAAAGTGTCTTGGGATTAATAGATATTTTAAAGCCTTCACACTATAATTTTTTTTCCGTAGCAGACAAGGTTTTTAAAGTAATGGTATTTTAAATAACCCAGTATATGCCTCTGAACATGGATCAATTCTAATTTCTGCACTCTGTTCATTTTAGGAAGTGCAGCCTGTGGTGCATACAAGAATTTATTCGCTTGTTTAGTTTTTTAAAACTGGATTTCTGGCTCATCTCTTATAAGATGTTAAAGTTCTTTTCATGCAAATGGAAGGGATCTTAGGGCAACTTTAAGTTTAAAAAATATAAAATGAATGGAAAGATTTCTACCAATTTATCTGTTGCAGGGAAGCAAAATACAAACAAGAGTTGGATTATTAATGTTGCTTTGTACCTGGCTAAGCAATTGTCCCATTGCAGTAACACATTTTCTTCACAATTCAGCCAATGTTCCATTTGTATCCTTTATGTTTTAGTAATGTACATGTAAGTATTTGTGTCTTTTTTAGTTTTTCTTCTCAATTAGAAGTAGCTCTATGCCCAAAATACTTGAATTCTCCACTATCATATCTGTGTTGCAGCTTTTTAAACTGTTAAGGTTGTAATGATGCTTAAGTTGTGTGTGTGTGGTTTGTTTTATGCTGGCTTGGAATATATATGGAATTTCTTTTTTTTTTCCGAGACAAAGTCTTGCTCTGTCGCCTAGGCTGGAGTGCAGTGGCTCTCTCAGCTCACTGCAACCTCCGCCTCCCAGGTTCAAACAATTCTTCTGCCTCACTCAGCCTCCTGAATTAGCTGGGATTACAGGTATGTGCAACCACACCCAGCTAATTTTTGTATTTTTAGTAGAGACAGGGTTTCACCATGTTGGCCAGGCTGGTCTCGAGCTCCTGACCTCAGGTGATCCACTCACCTTGGCCTCCCAAAGTGCTGGGATTACAGGCATGAGCCACCGTACCTAGCCTATATGTGGAATTTCTTATGGGAACTCTTATGTGAAGTATTAATGTATATCAAATTCAAATTGCAAAATATACTAGATATTATCAATCCTTAGCCTCCTTAACAAAGATTTCAGCTTACAGGACAAATTGCAGAAAATCTTGGAGAAGAAGAGCAGTTGGTCCAAGGCTTATGTGCCCTTTTGTTGGGCATTTCGATTTATTTCAATGATAACTCACTTGAGAGCTACAAGAAGTAAGTAAGGCCTTGGAAGATGACTCTCTTAATGGCATCAATAGATAATGATGCTTTTTTTTTTTTTTTTTTTGCCAAAGCATTATGTAGATCAAGTTTTATGTTTTGTTTTGATTTTATTTTTTAAAGCATCTCAATATGTTTATCTCTGTAGAGAGAAACTAAAACAACTAATAGAGAAGAGGATTGGCAAAGAGAATTTCATAGAGAAACTGGGATTTATTAGCAAACATGAGTTATATTCCAGAGCATCTCAGAAACCCCAGCCAAACTTTCCCAGTCCAGAATACATGATATTTGATCATGAGTTTACGAAGCTGGTAAAAGAACTTGAAGGTAAGACTGAAGATTTATATTGATATTTGATGGAAAGTAATTATGTTTATATTGTACATGTATATTCTGGATGCATGCAGGTTATATAATAACTCTAAAGGTATATTTTTTTCCTAGCTCTTGATCTGTAGCCCATTGAAGGACATTTGGCTTTCAGTAAGATTGAAAAGATTCTTACCTATCATGGAGTTAGGTTACATGTTTCTACTAAGTCTTAATAGTAAAATAGTATTTAAAACGTTTAAAACAAATTTTAAATAAGCTTTCTTTTATAGGTGTTATAACTAAGGCTATTTATAAGTCCAGTGAAGAAGATAAAAAAGAAGAAGAGGTGAAAAAAACATTAGAACAGCATGACAATATTGTGACTCACTACAAAAATATGATTCGAGAGCAAGTAAGTACTGATGAATTATATAGACCCTCTGATTACCATAGGCACTTTCTGCTTTCAGGAAGAATTTCTTTCTGGCATTTCAAATGAAAGAGGATATAGAAAGCAAAACTCATTATTTTTCAAAGCATCTGAGTATTCAACAGAGTGCTTAATATGTGCTAAGCACTATGCAGCTGATTTATTAGATAATGATGAGTGGATAAAGATGAAACTACATTTGCGGAATCATCAGTTGACATTTTCTTTCCAGGATACCAGTGAACTTTCATTACTTGCATTGTGTTGAGTACCCTAAACCTTTCATAACATTCCTTCAAAATGTTTTCTTGACTTTTACTCTCATTTAATTTCTTATGATATTTACCTTGATTGGAATTCTAGAAAGGTGCTGAAAAATGAGGTTATTAATGTTGTTAAAATTCCAGTGTCATAAAAAAATACAGTAGTGGCAGACCCTGTGGGACAGATTTATCCCCTTCCCTCTACTGCTGTCCACACCTGTCTACTAATTGTGCACAGTTTATGGCAGGTGTGGCAATAAAGGCATACATAGAACCCTTTAAATTGACAACTGTTTATATCTTATTTTCTTCCTCACAATCTACATTACTGAGATTAGTTTATTTTTTGTTTAGACAGAGTCTTGCTCTTGTCGCCCAGGCAGGAGTGCAGTGGTGCAATCTCAACTCACTGCAACCTCCGCCTCCCAGGTTCAAGCAGTTCTCTTGCCTCAGCCTCACAAGCAGCTGGGATTATAGGCGTGTGCCACCATGCCGCCTAATTTTATATTTTTAGTAGAGATGAGGTTTCACCGTGTTGGCTGGTGTTGATCTCCCAACCTCAGGAGATTGGCTCGCCTCAGCCTTCCAAAGTGCTGGGATTATAGGCATGAGCCACCATGCCCAGCCTACTGAGATTAAAAGTTTAGAAGGAATGAAAATGTTGTGGTATATTTAGCATTCATTCTAAGCTTTTCAGTTTAAAAGTAAATCAATAAATTGTAATCTTAGAATGGTAAAATTTGAATCATCAGACTACTCATGGTTATTAGGATTTTTCATCTATACCTGGGTACAAAGATGGAGTCATTTCCAGTTGGTAAAATGTAATAATATCTTTGGAATAGTGAAAAATGAATGCAACACAATGCAAGTAATGAAAAACAAATTGCTGGAATGTGATACAGAGTCTATACTTGGGGCTGCAAATACAGTTGATTTGGCAAAAGAAAAGAATGATTGACACAATTACTCTAATAACTCCTTTAGAAATGTTCTTTTTAAATATTCTTCCCATTTAAAATGCTGTTTGGTATTAGACCACAAGCATCTAGAACTATAAAATGTTTATATCCTTTGAATGACATTTGATAATTCATCCTGAGGAAATTCTCCAAAATTCAGGAAACAATTATATGGACTAAAATATTTATTGTAATGAAATTTGTCACTTTGAAAAATGGAAAGCAATGTTAAGTAGATGCAATACAATTTATATTTAGTGTTTTTGACGCTAAGGTTGCTTTCCATTTTTCTTTTTTTTTTTTTTTTTTTTTGAGACAGATTTTCATTCTTATTGCCCAGGCTGGAGTGCAGTGGCTAAGCACAGTGCCTCATGCTGGTAATCCCAGCAGTTTGGGAGGCTGAGGTGGGCGGATTACCTGAGGTCGAGAGTTCGAGACCAGTCTGACCAACAATGGAGAAACCCCGTCTTTACTAAAAATACAAAAAATTAGCTGGGCATGGTGACACATGCCTGTAATCCCAGCTACTTGGGAGGCTGAGGTAGGAGAATCGCTTGAACCTGGGAGGCAGAGGTTGCAGTGAGCTGAGATCACACCATTGCATTCCAGCCTGGGCAACAATAGCAACACTCTGTCTCCAAAAAAAAAAGAAAGAAAAGATAAATGGAATGCAACCTTAGCATCAAAAACATTGAATATAAATTGTATTGCATCTACTTAATTAGTGAGGATTAAACATTATGTTTTGAAGACTGTGTAGCAATATGGGGAAATTATGATAGAATGTTAAGTAAATTAAAGGCTACATAATTATATATTGACGGATTATGACAAATTTTAAACCATGGATTGGGGAAAAATTAGAAGAAAATAAAGAAATACATCAAATTTCGGCCGGGCACGGTGGCTCACGCCTGTAATCCCAGCACTTTGGGAGGCTGAGACTGGTGAATCACCTGAGGTCAGGAGTTTGAGACCAGCCTGGCCAACATGATGAAACCCCGTCTCGACTAAAAATACAAAAACATCAACTGGGCGTGGTGGCGGGTGCCTGTAATCCCAGCTACTCAGGAGGCTGAGGCAGGAGAATTGCTTGAACCCAAGAGGCGGAGGTTGCAGTGAGCTGGATCGTGCCACTGCACTCCAGTCTGGGCGATAAGAGCAAAACTCCGTCTCAAAAAAAAAAGAAAATAAAAGGACGTCAAATTCCAACTATAGTTTTATTATGATGGTAAAAGCTGGAAGCTCTTTTATCAATTTCCTGTATTTCTCATTGTCTTTTAATATTGAAAATAATATAGATGCATATGTATAGATACATATGCTAAATTTCTTAGTTTGATGTAAATTTTTAAATGGTTTTGTGACCAAAAATGGAGTTTTTTCATTGTATTTCCCACTATAATTGCAGGCTGTGCCATGGTGTTTATCAGTGGAGACTTCCTTGAAATCTTGTAGTTCTACTGCATGTTAATTGGCCTTGATGGATATATTAACACACCAAGTTGCTTAATTATTGAATCATTTTGGAAGTGTTGAGCACTTTAGCATACTCTCCCAAAATGTGACCTCTAATTTTTAAAAGTGTTCACTTTCTTAATGCTAACTAGTATGAATTTAAAACACATGAATTATGTTTTGTTCCACAGGATCTGCAACTTGAGGAATTAAAGCAGCAGGTTTCCACATTAAAATGTCAAAATGAACAGCTCCAGACGGCAGTCACACAGCAAGTATCTCAGATCCAGCAGCACAAAGACCAGTATAATCTTCTTAAAATACAGCTAGGTAAGTGTAGCTGAGCCATCACAGTGATAGCACCTAGGTCATTCTTTCCTCAAGAGCTAGACAAAGTAAAAGATTATTTTTGTGGACTAGTCTTCTTCTAACCTTAATCATGGTGACAAAAAATGTAAATTGGAGTTTAAAGCAAAATAGCATGATAGTTAAGAGCAGTTAAGACTGGACCTTTAGAGATTGAAGTCCAAGCTTCTTGCTACGTGTTTATCTGGCCGATTGATTCTCATCCATGGCTGTATATTAGAATCTCCTGAGATGCTTTTTTTTTTTTTTTTTTTAAATACCGATGCTGATACCACAATAGTGTTTCTGATTTAATTAATCTGGAGTTAGGTCCAGGGATCAGTAACTAGTACAAGCCCACCGGGTGATTCTAATGTATAGCTGATTAAGAATGACTGATGTAATCTTTCAGTTTCCTCTTCTGCAAAATGGAGATAGTAATAACGTTTGAGAACTAAATGAAATAATAAATGAAAAATTTAAGTTGTGCCTGGAAAATAGCAAGAGCTCCACTGCTTATAAATAGTATTATCCTACAGTGCTTGTGAAGATTTTTTAAAGGGATTTTATTTTCTCATATTCAGTTGACAGAAGTAGAATTAAAATTACTGTAATTCTTAATCATAGATCCCCAGGCCATGCAGGCCATACAAGGCTGTGCTGTTTTTTCTCCCAGAATCCAGAAAATATTATCAGTTCACTATTTTTATCAATATACCATTCTGCAAAGATGAAATGTGATTGCAAAAGTGCTGCCCAAGTAATTGAATTAAGAAAATTATATATTTGAATCTTCTAGTTCAAAAATGAAAAGCTTAAGTTTCCGATTGGCTTTTAAAATGTTATGTCTGTCTAACAGGAAAAGACAATCAGCATCAAGGTTCTTACAGTGAGGGGGCTCAGATGAATGGCGTTCAACCAGAAGAAATTGGTAGATTGCGAGAAGAGATAGAAGAATTAAAAAATAATCAGGAACTTTTACAGAGCAAGCTAACTGAAAAGGACTCTGTGATTGAAAATTTGGTAAGTAAATGTTTAAAAATTTAAAATAAGAGTTCAAGAGTGGTTCTCATTATACTGCCTTTTTTTTTCTTTCTTTCTTTTTTTTCCTTGGATCTCTTAAGCCAGAATATCATATGTTAAGATTTTACAGGATGGGCTGGGCACAGTGCCTCACGCCTGTAATCCCAGCACTTTGGGAGGCCGAGGCGGGTGGATCACCTGAGGTCAGGAGTTCGAGACTAGCCTGGCCAATATGGCGAAACCCTGTCTCTACTAAAAATACAAAAATTAGCCAGGCATGCTGGCAGGCACCTGTAGTCCCAGCTACTCGGGAGGCTGAGGCAGGAGAATCGTGTGAACCCGGGAGGTAGAGGTTGCAGTGAGCTGAGATCACCCCACTGCACCCCAGCCTGGGCAACAAGAGGGAGATTTTCCGTCTCAAAAAAAAAAAAAAAAGATTTTACAGGATGAGCTTTGAAGTCAAACTGTTTAAGCTTCCATGCTTCCATTGAATTTAAGCAATTTAGTTAACCTCTTTAAACTTGTTTCCTGATCTATAAAATGGTAGTGGTAATGTCTAGTTCATTGTTGTGAGATTTAAGTGAAATACTTTCTAATACATAGAAATTATTTAATAAATGTCTGCTTTTATGCTATTTCTCCATATGAACACAGGTAAATGCTTAGATTTAATAAATTACAAATTTTTTTTTGTTTTTTTTTCTTTAGAGACAGAGTCTCACTCTGTTGCCCAGGCTGGAGCACAGTGGCACAATCTCTGCTCACTGCAACCTCCACCTCCCGGGTTCTAGCAGTTCTCCTGCCTCAGCCTCCCGAGTAGCTGGGATTATAGGCGCACGCCACCACACCCGGATAATTTTTTGTATTTTAGTAGAGACAGGGTTTCACTGTGTTGCCCAGGCTGGTCTTGAACTCCTGACCTCACGTGATCCGCCCGCCTCGGCCTTCCAAAATGCTGGGATTACAGGCGTGAGCCACCGCACCTGGCCTACAAATGGATTTTTAGCCATTAAAAAGTTGTAGACAATATGTGCTGTGTTGAATTTGTATCTTGGGCATAAAAATTAAAATGTTGATGTGAATTTTTTTTGGTAAGCACACGTATGATATAGTTTATATGTGTACAGTTCTGTTTTTTTTCTCATCTCTTTATACCGCGTATATTTTATAGTTTATTTTTGTGCTATTTGTAGAAATCGTCCCAAACATCTGGCACAAATGAACAGTCTTCAGCAATAGTTCCAGCTAGAGATTCTGAACAAGTTGCAGAATTAAAACAGGTAATTTTCCACTTTGATCCAATTCTACTTTGTCATTTTAATTATAATAGAATAACAGCCCTGTAGTTTCACAAATCTAGAACTGTATTAGCAGATGTAAGTAAAATTTAATTTAAGACAACCATTTGAAAATCCAGAAGCTATTTCTATTTATATGATAATGGTACTTTGCTTTTTTTGTGTTTTTTTCAGAGATATTCTTTTTAAAAAATCTCCGCATCTCACCCGTGTTATTTATAGATTATCAGTGAACTAACAACGAAAAATTTAAATTTATGACTTGCAAATATGAAAATGTAAAATCTTATGCCTAATTTTCATATACTATGATAATTGCTTGACTAAATGTATGGGGTTTTTTAACTGTTTTGTCTAAAAAATACTGAATTTTAGAATTGAAAACGAGAAAAACAAAAGGTAAACTTACGTATATCTCAATTAAATAACTCCAGCTAAAAAGTAAAATAAACTTTTTCTGTGGTAATTTATAACATCTAGAAAAGCAAATTAAACTGTTTTCTACTTGCTTATAGTATTTATAAATTCCTGTTAAACTAGATCATACAGATTTACCTTTATCCAATGAAAAAATGTAAACGTATTGGTCAAGAAAAGAATCAAAAAAGACAAATGAACTGTGTACACTTACAATTAAATAATGTAGCAATTAGAAGAAAACTCTAGAGTATATTATCCCCAAACAGGTTCTGGGTTTTTTTTTTCTTTCCTCCTCTTTTCTTCTCTCTCTTTTCTTCTTTCTCTCCTTTCTTTCTTATTATAAAAGAAATGCATGCTTCTTTTTTTTTTTTTGAGATGGTGTTTTGCTCTTGTTGCCCAGGCTGGAGTGCAGTGGCACCATCTCGACTCACTATAACCTCCGCCTCTCAGGTTCAAGTGATTCTCCTGTCTCAGCCTCCTAAGTAGCTGGGATTACGGGTGCCTGCCACTGCATCCGGCTAATTTTTTGTATTTTTAGTAGAGACAGGATTTCATCATGTTGGCCAGGCTGGTCTCGAACTCCAGACCTCAGGCAGTCCATCCTCCTTGGCCTCCCAAAGTGCTGGGATTACAAGCGTGAGCCACTGCGCCTGGCCAAGAAATGCATACCTTTTTTTTTTTTTTTTAATCCAAGCAATACTAAAAAAGTGACCATCCTTACTTACCTAGGACTGACTGACTTCCTTCTCCCTCCACTAATCAACTGGCCCTAGTCCACTGACATCATGACTGCTTTGAAAGAGAAATGACTGAACATAGAGAAATTTTGTCTTATTTTGATAATGACCATGTACCTCAGAGTAGATTCTAAATATCTGACCTTTGTTTAAAAAAAGAATCACTTATCATTGAGGATTTTCAGGTCTCCAATATTTGTTCACAATGTTTTATTTGTGTGGGAAGGTTAATATGCTCTTTTGGTTTTATTAAGTCTACCTATACTAGAACTGTATTAAAATTAAAGGGAATTAAGTTACTAATACATAGCCTTAGTTTGTAAATCCTAAGTAAAAATAAGCTATTTAATTATGTTTCCCAGTGAAACTTTAATATTTTTATAAAAAGCAAATTGCCTTTTATTTTACTTTCTCCAGTTTACTTACTTTTATAAACTTTAGATTGTTAAAAAAAAGTATGTATTTTTTAAGGGACAGTTGTGTTTTTTATAATATATAGTAAAATACTGTATACAGAAAACTATAACTCATTTTAATAACTAAACAAAATAATTAAATTAGAAAAGCCATAAAGGTACATGATAGAAATTTTAAAGAGAACCAAAAGAAAAGAGCCTTTAACTTGCCATTGTCCCACCACTTACTCAGTGTCTCCAGACATTACCAGATGTCCTCGGAGATTGGGGGATATGGGGAGAAATCACTCCTGCTGAGAGCCATTTTTATAATTGCCTTTCTTTTCCTATACTTTTTTGGAGGGAGGAGAGGGTGAGAAGTTTGGAAATTCAACATTAATAAAAACTTTCAATTAATACCCTGGTTTTCATTATAGTACTACTGCTTTCATCTATGTTTGGTGGTCCCTAAAGATGTCCTGTTTTGTCCAGCCACATAATAAACCTCAAGTCTTCATCCAGGAAAGGAGGAACGGTTGCCTGATACCTAAGATTGAGACAGGGATCTGATGATCTATTTCTTAAATAGTCTTTTAACCAGCCGTGCAGTTTTTAACCTCATTTTTATCTGTACTTCCAGAGGTATCTAATGATACCAGTTCCCAACCTTTCTGGTAGTTAATGCATTCATTGTAAGTCAGGTACTATCTTAACTTTCTCAGTGGTCATCCTAGCTTTCAGCTTTCTCAGGTGTGCTGAGTTAGTTACCACTGTTACTGGCTTTCTCAAATTCCCCAATTGTATTGCTCTCTTATAGAAGAGAGCAATATATGTTTTCGTTTGTGTAGGTGTCTTCCTCTCTCCCTCCCATCCTTCCTTTCTTTCTTTATTCCTTCTCCCCTCCCTTCCTCTCTTTATGATTTTTTTTTTTTTTTTTTTTGTGGCATGGGGGTTCAGGAGGGAGCAGAGGTAAATGAGTGTGTTGAATTTTCCATCTTGAACCCAAAGTTCAAGAATAGTTTTTTAGAGTTAGATTTTAAAACTAGGAAGTTGTAAATCATTTTTTAAATGTCTCTGTAAATATTTCCTTGATGAAATTAATACCATTTAATGTTATGACTCAACTATTTTTGTCTCTTAGGAACTGGCAACTTTAAAGTCTCAGTTAAACTCACAATCTGTGGAGATCACCAAACTACAGACAGAAAAGCAGGAACTGTTACAGAAAACAGAAGTGTTTGTAAGTATTTTCTGGTTTTCCTCTGGAAGGTAATAAAAACAAGGTTGATGTATTATTTCTTAGCCACAATGAAAAAGAAGCAAGCTCATCAGATAGCATCTTCTCTTTAGATTACTTACTAGCCGGTGTTTAGTAACATAGGCTTTATATTCATGGTGGCAATCCTTTTATAGTCAGTCACCAGATTATTTTATTCAAGTACTTAGTAGTTTATTTTGCTGGTATCACATTCTATTTCTGTCCCTTCAGTCCAAGCTGGCAGTTTTTCTGCTGTCATAAAATATTCAAAAACCCTTATTGTTTTCTCCAGAACATGCTTTCTCATACTTTTGCAATACAGGTAAACTGACAATTTTTCAAATCTTCTAATTCTGATTCTTTTTTGCTTAGCAATTCCTTCTTCAATTTCTCTCTCTTCTCTCACATTTTACTTTAAGCAACAAGGAGAAACCAGGCTGCACTCCAACACTTTGCTTGGAAACCTCAGCAAAATACCCAAATTCATTATTTACAAAGTTCTGCTTTCCACAAAACACTGCAACGCTATTTGGCTAAGTTATTTGCCACTTTATAACAAGGATTGCCTTTCCTCTAATTCCCAGTAACGTGTTCCTAGTTTTCATCTGAGACCTCACCAAAAGCACCTTTAACATTCATATTTCTGCCAGCATTCTTCTTCTCACTATGACCATGAAGCTTCTCTCCAACTCCGCTCTTTTCTTTCTGAGCTCTCACCAGAATCACTTAATCCATATCTCTACCAACAGTCTCATCAAGGTGATATAGGCTTTGTCTAGCATGCACCTCAAAAATTCTTAAAGCCTCTACTCATTACACAGTTCCAAAGCTATTTCCACATTTTTAGATATTTGTTGTGTCAACACCCCACTTCCTAGTATTTTAGAAAAAAAGACAAGGAAAGACTGAAGAACTGTTATTCAGGAGTGCCTTCTCTAGCACTTGAGAAAAGATTTGCTTTTCACTAATAATGATATTTGGCTCCATTTATCTACCTATCTAGGATGATAGTATGGACTTATAGGAAATTTATGAAGGAAAGGCTTTGAAAAATAATCTGTTTATTAAATGCTGGGTTACAGTTACATTAGAGCTGCCTTGCTGATTACTTTTCTGGGCTTAATTACCTTGAGGCACCTTAGCCCAGCCTTCCTCGTACTCTTACGAGATTTGATGCTCTTCCATGTGGGAACAGCTCATCTGACAGTGGAGAGCACTTTGTTGCACATAAATACATGAGGAATTATATTTTCTGTTATTGAAAGTAAAATATCAAAAGGCAAAAAAATTAAATAACCACTTTGGGAGTTCATGTTGATTGTAATGTTTAAGAGACATCTTTTTTTCCATTTCTAATTTCAGGCAAAATCAGTTGAGGTGCAAGGAGAGACCGAGACTGTAATAGCCACCAAAACTACTGATGTAGAAGGAAGACTGTCAGCATTATTACAAGAGACTAAAGAGTTAAAGGTTTGTTTCTGGTGCAACTTTTATTTACCGTGTATAATATGAAATGAACTCTAGGAAATGTTATATATCTTTCAAATTCTTAGATTTATGAAGAAAGCTAATGATGTGCAATTTTATCTCACAACATTTTCACTCCTATATCGATGATTTAAGATGACACAAATGAAGATTTTTTTGTTTCAGGTGGTTTTTTTTGTTGTTGTTGTTTTTTGTTTGTTTGTTTGTTTTTTTGAGATGGAGTCTCGCTCTGTCACCAGACTGGAGTGCAGTGGCACGATCTTGGCTCACCACAACCTCTGCCTTCCAGGTTCAAGCGATTCTCCTGCCTCAGTCTCCTCAGTAGCTGGGATTTCAGGCACCGGCCACCACGCCCAGCTAATTTTTGTATTTTCAGTAGAGACGAGGATTCGCCATGTTGGCCAAGCTGGTCGCAAACTCTTGACCTCAGGTGATCCACCCACCTCAGCCTCCCAAAGTGCTGGGATTACAGGCATGAGCCACCACGCCCAGCCTGTGTTTTCTTTTTAAGATCAATATCTATTCACAATAACAAAACAAGGGGCACAAATGTAGCTAATACACAAGCCACATGTAGATTTTCCATAAGCTGTGGAACACAGGAACATTAAGTCCTGTCAGCATATTATTGTGTGAGAGAGACATCAGAATAAGTAACATGAAGAAAGGAATGAGGTCACATTAAGGAAAATAATGTATAATTGTGCTTTTTGGATTGTGGCCAAATTATTTTATTTTTAAACCATAGATTTTTATTTGAAGCTATTTTCTTTTCATTTAATTGTATGCTTGAAATTGGGATAAAAAAAATTTTTTTAACTTGAGCTTCGAGTTCTAAAATTCTGGTGCTAATCAGACTTGTGCTGTAAAATGCTTTGTATTTCTGTTTACTCCTCTGATTATCTGAAATGGTAATACTTTTTTTTAAGTCTCTTAAAGGTTTTTTGAGGAATAGCTAACTAAAACTATTTTTTGGATGTTCAACTGTTTTTTGGCAATAACCATTTTTGATGAACAGTCTAACAAATTCATGTTACTGTGTGCGTTAAACCTCCTATACCCTTAACTTCCATCCCTAAATTCCTTAGGTTGAACAAGTACGGTGATTTGTCATAGAAAGAAACTATTTGTTAAAAACTCTAAGAAAGTGAGTGCTAATTTTAGATTCCTGCCTTTCACCTTTCTTTTCCTAGAATGAAATTAAAGCTCTGTCTGAGGAAAGAACTGCCATTAAAGAGCAGCTGGATTCATCTAATAGTACCATTGCCATTTTACAAACTGAGAAAGACAAACTAGAGTTGGAAATTACAGATTCTAAAAAAGAACAGGATGATCTCTTGGTGCTCTTGGCTGATCAAGATCAGAAAATACTGTCATTGAAGAATAAACTCAAGGATCTTGGTCATCCAGTAAGATTAAAATGTCTCCAAAAATGATTTGTATTATGTTTTAGTGTAATGCATTTAAAAGATTTTTAATGTAGCATGGAAAAGTTGTGCCTATATTATAGGAATGGATATGTAGGTTCATGAATATGGTACCATCTGTACTGTTTTCACTATTTTCATTGAATTTACTTAATACACAGATTAGGTTCAGTTTTCAGTACTTACACACTATTTTCTTTTGGACCTTAAGCCTAGAAAGTGAATTCATTTGATTGGTAACAAGACTGTTGTCACCCACGTGTGTCATTATCTTTTGCCATGTTTGGTTCAGATATGTGTGTAAAGAGGTGTAGCCATTTATCAGCAAAGTTAACTGATATGTCTCATTCATATTAGAAATGACAGCCTTTGGCATCAAATCAAAGAAATCAGATGGCTTATATTCTAATGTAGTTACTAGAATACAAAATTTGTCCGAGCGTGGTGCTCACACCTGTAATCCCAGCACTTTGGGAGGCTGAGACAGGAGAATCACTTGAACCCGGCAGGCAGACATTGCAGTGAGCCGAGGTCGCACCATTGCACTCCAGCCTGGGTGACAAGAGCAAAACTCCGTCTCAAAAAAAAAAAAAATTATCAATAATATATATTGTTAAATGTTGAATGTGACATAAACAGATTTTCACAATATTAAATACATCTTTTTCCTCTAGGTTGAAGAAGAGGATGAACTTGAATCTGGAGACCAAGAAGATGAGGATGATGAAAGTGAAGATCCTGGCAAGGACCTAGATCATATCTAGCTTTAAAATCTCTAGGAACGATAGAGATTATATCATAACTCCGAAGATGGAATCTAAACTTTGGTTTACCTCCACGGAAAATAAAGATTTAGAAACCAGGTGGAAAACATTCACTATTAAAACTATTGATATATTTTTGTAATGTTGCCACCCATGTTGAAAACCTTAAAACTAAATTTATGTAGAACATACATCTTTTATTTAAATCCATCTGAACTGTCCCAAAATATAATTTGCAAAGAGCTTCAGACACCAAAAATACACCATTTTAAGGCATGTGGTGGCAATGCTATTTGCCTTAGTTCATTGGTTGTTTACTTTGCAAAATTTGTGACTTAAGTACTAACACATTTGACTGAATGTGTATTGAATTGGAATTATTATTTCTGAATTCAGTGTTTGAGTCCTTAGTTGATGATTTTCTTTTAAATAAATTAGTTTATTTAAAAGCAAGATAGCCTGGGCTGGGAGTTAGTGTATATCATCAGCCCTCCATCTAATGTGATTGCTAAGATGTGCAGGATAGGACAGCTTAGAATGAGTGCCTTGACACCTACATATGGCTGCATTCCGTACCTCAGTGAAGAAGCCGAAGGATGCTGACACACAGTGATGTGGAGGGCGTTCCGGAGAAACTTTTGCAACAGTGTATTTAATGTGATTGGTTTTCTTTTTGTTTTAAGCTAAACATCTAAAACAAATTTCAAGTTAACAGTTCATACAACTCAGATTTAGTATTATTGTTTATCATAAAACATATTATGTTCCTAGTTTTAAAAAGACCCAAACTATGATTTATATAATTTATTGGCATTTTTGCTGAATAGGTGTAAGTCAGATAATAGATTTTAAAAAAGTAAATGAGGCAATGTGTCAAAATTTAATGTTTCATAATAAAAATAGATACGTTCACTTAATCCTTGGTCATGGTTCCCTTTTTTTTTACATCTTTTTTTTTTTTTTTTTTTTTGAGACGGAGTCTCGCTCTGTGGCCCAGGCTGGAGTGCAGTGGCTGGATCTCAGCTCACTGCAAGCTCCGCCTCCCGGGTTTACACCATTCTCCTGCCTCAGCCTCCCAAGTAGCTGGGACTACAGGCGCCCGCCATCTCACCCGGCTAGTTTTTTTTGTATTTTTTAGTAGAGATGGGGTTTCACCGTGTTAGCCAAGATGGTCTCAATCTCCTGACCTCGTGATCCGCCCGTCTCAGCCTCCCAAAGTGCTGGGATTACAGGCTTGAGCCACCGCGCCCGGCTTTTTTTACATCTTAAAAGTATTTTATTCATAATAAAAGGCCAGTGAAAATGATGAGGCAACTCCTCTTATTAGGGGTACACAAGTATAACTGAATGTTAAAAACAATCTTCTTTAAAACCAATGATTATGATTCCCTAAGATTGGAGGGGGTTAGTTTGAAGTACAGAAGTAGAAGAGGTTGGAAAAGGGTTTGGATGTTTTTAAATTCAGCACTGGAGTTCTTGGCAATGAGTTCCTGTTAAAGAAGTGAGTTTACTTAAAGATAAGATAACCTGGGCTAGAAAATAACATATTTATCTGCCTTTGGGATATCTCCCAAAGTGCTGGGATTATAGGACACAAACTTTTGAAAGAGAAGGAATATCACTGTCTTGATGAAGGAGACAGCTGTATGTTACAGAGCACACGTGAATGCTGCACTGTGCCCACGTTCCACCACTATTGCCATCAGAAAAAGAACTACATTACTATCACCAGACCAGCTCAGATAGGGGAGGTCTTCCTAAAGTTGACACCACATAATGAACCATGAGTTAATGACTACCTTTCAAGCTAATGTACGGTTAAAGAAAAATGGATCAGGAGTGAGAATTTGTAAATACAAAGTACCAAAGATCTTCATTAAGAAACATCAGCAGAATCAGTGCTGCTGTGCCGAACCCAGTCACTCAGGATGGCTTGGAGTAGGGAAGACAGGAGGCCTCATAGCTGCACAGTTCAGCCCAGAGCCAAAAGGGACATCTTCCTAACTCCAGCTGTAATTTTTTGCCTGGATTGCTTCTAGAGCCTCCTAAACTGGTCCCTCACACCCCATGCTCCCACCATTCTCCATCTTCACCACAGTGAGCTATGGCAGGTGCCAACTGTTTGGAGTCCTTAGTATAGTAGATAAGATTCTTACCCCTAGGGTGTTGGTATTGGGAAATGGAGCCCTTGGAAGATGATAGGGTCTTGGGGACAGAGGTCTCAATAATGGGATTAGTGCCCTTATGAAAGAGGCCCTGAAGAGGCACCTTGCACTTCCACCATGTGAAAGTAGAGTGAGAAGATGGCCGTCTATGAGGAAGTGGGCCTTCACCAGACAGCAAATCTGCCAATGCCTTGATCTTGGACTTCCCAACCTCCAGAATGGGATACGTAAATTTCTCTTGTTTTTAAGCCACCTGATGTATGGTATTTTGTTACAGCATTCCAAACAGACATGACAGATAACATAAATTCTGCTTTCTCCTTTCTCACTTTGCTTTTGCACATATCTTTCCTCTGGGTCAGCCCTCTCATTAAAGGCAGCGTCCGTGTAGCAAGGGCTACAGTAGTGGAGCAATAATCATAAAGCATGAAACCACGTTTGTCCTTATGATTTGAAACTTATTCAAGTGTAGTTTATACCTCTAGCACCCCCAAAAGAAAAGACTAATTACCCAAAGTTACTAAAAGAGGTAAAGCGACAGCCCACATTTTTATGGGTTGAGTTACTGGTCCAAAATTATGCTAACAGAAAAAGCAAACCCCTTATGTTTCATAGTTTCCTTACAACCAGTTAAGGGTGTCGTGATGCTCATCAGAACTAGTGATATTCACTGGTACAGCAAAATGTATTAAATCATTTAGCTATAGGCATTGGGAATATAACGGTGAAAAAGACAAAGTCCCTTTCCTCATATAACTTACATTCTGAGTGTAAACACACAAGAATAAATCTAATAAAAATTCTACACCTTTACTTTGTTTCCCCCAACTTTTTATTTTATTTTATTTTGAGACAGAGTCTTGCTCTGTTGCCCAGGCTGGAGTGCAGTGAGGCATTCTCAGCTCACTGCAACCTCCGCCTCCTGGGTTCAAGTGATTTTCCTACCTCAGCCTCCCCGAGTAGCTGGGACTATGGGTGCCCGCCACCCTGTCCGGCTAATTTTTGTATTTTTAGTAGAGACAGGGTTTCTCCATGTTGGCCAGTCTGGTGTCAAACTCCTGACCTCAGGTGATCCACCCGCCTCGGCCTCCCAAAGTGCTGGGATTACAGGCGTGAGCCACCACACCCAGCCCTCCCCCCACTTTTTAACTTACTGTTTATATCTTACTGTACTGTCTATGTCTTGGAAAGTTGTAGTTATTATTTTTGATGGGTTCATCATTTAGTCTTCCTACTTAGAATAAGAGTGGTTTATACACCACAATTACAGTGTTATAATATTCTATGTTTTTCTGTTAACCTTCAGGTGGTTACTTACTGCTCATGAACATCCTTTTCTTTCTGACTGAAGTACTCCTTTTAGCATTACTTGTAGGACAGGTCTGGTGTTGATTAAATCCCTCAGCTTTTGTTTGTCTTGGAAAGTATTTTCCCTTCATGTCTGAGGGATATTTTCACTGGATTTACTATTCTATAGCAAAAGTTTTTTTTTTTCCTTCAGCACTTCAGAAGGTGGTATGTCATGTCACTCTTGGTCACAGGCCACAATCAAGGTATCAGCCAGGTTGTGTACTCATCTGTAGATCCAACTGGGAGAGAATCTGCTCCACAAACTCACTGAGGTTGTTAGCAAAATTCATTTTCTTATAGCTGTACAACTGAGGGCTTCAGTTTTTTGCTGGCTGTTGACTGAAGTGGGCCTTCAGCTACTAATGGCCCTAGAACCCCTAGTTCTTTGCCTAATGGGCTTCCTCAACATGCTCACTTGCTTCATGAAACTAGCAAGACTGAGTCTCATACAATGTAATGTGATCACAGGGTGACATCCATCACCCTGCCATGTGATGTAACACAATCACGGGAGAGATTGCCTATCACTTTTGCCATATTCTATTGGTTAGAAGCCAGTCAGGTCCTACCCACAGTCAGGATAGGGCATCACACAAAGGCATGAATACCAGAAGAAAGAGATCATAAGTTGCCACATACTTTTATTTTCTTGAACCCTAATTATTAGTCTCAAGATGTTTTCAAAATAACGTAGGGGTAGGGGGAACTGGGGAGGTACAGTTGATATGTTTAACACAAATGTTTGTGTGAAACCCCGCCCACCTTATTTGGTTTCAGACTGAGATCCTTGCAAATGGACAAGTAAATAGGTCAAAGTACCTATCATTTAGTCAATAAGAAATATAACAGTGGCCAGGCGTGGTGGCTCAGACCTGTAATCCCAGCACTTTGAGAGACCAACGGGCGGATGACTTGAGGCCAGCCTGGCCAACATGGTGAAACCTCATCTCTACTAAAAATACAAAAATTAGCCAGGTGTGGTGGCGTGCACCTGTAGTCCCAGCCACTGGGGAGGCTGAGGCACAAGAATTGCTTGAACCCGAGAGGTGGAGGTTGCAGTGAGCCAAGATCACACCACTGCATCCAGCCTCAGCAACAGAGCAAGACTGTCTTAAAAAAAAAAAAAAAAAGAAAGAAATGTAACAGTATAGAGAGATGTAATAGTGTAAAGCTGTCAACCACAATTTAGATATTAGTCTCATAGAAATTTGTATGTTCAGGTCAGTTCTCTGACCTTCATTTCCACTTTGTTGTCTCTAGTATCTCAAAGACATCTTACGTATGACATCTGGTCCTCTCTTATGCTTATGTCAGTAATTTGGCACCATCTTTTATCCAATTGCACAAACAAGACAGCTCAGACTCATCTTTAATAACTACCTCAGTTTTGGTCTGAATGCCTAAAAAGTTCTCGTATTTGTCCATCTTCTTCGTCCTCCTGGTATTCTCTCCTGGCTCTTAAGCACTTGCTCTAACTGAAAGGGCCGCTTGGCAAGAAACCAGGGCAGCCTCCCACCAACAGTCAGCAAGGAACTGAAGCCCTCAGTCCAGCCACTCAGAAAGAGCTTCAACCTGCCCAACAGCCACTAACTGAGCTTGGAAGCGGTTCCTGCCCCAGCTGAGCATGAGCTGACTGGAGCCCTGGCTGACACCTCGATTATAGCTTTATGAGAGACCCTGAAGCAGAGGTCCCAGCAAAGCCATGCCAGATCTCTGACCCACAGACACTGGGAGATGGTGTGTGTTGTTTTAAGCCACTTAGTTTGGGGATAATTTATTTTGCATTAATGAATAACAAATACATATGAGGTAGTAGTACATAGTACCTAGTTATCTTTTTTTTTTTTTTTTTTTTCCAGAGACAGCCTATGTTGCCCAGGCTGGTCTCAAACTCCTGGGCTCAAGCAATTCACCCACCTCAGCCTCCCAAAGTGTTGGAAGGCTGTGAGCCACTGCACCCTGCCCCCTTTCTTTTTAATGTCTTTCACAGTTTTGGTAGTTTTTACCACTACAAATTTCTACCTTATGTGTTGGGATGAAATCTGCTTTCCGGTGGCTCTATTTGTTGATTGTAGTTTGCTTTGTTATGATCCTGCAGTCTTAAACAGCAAGCAGGTACCCTCTGTGCCTGCCCCCAGGCAATCTTCCCTGCTTTTTCAAGTGTTGCTTGGTGGTTCCTTGAATAAACTCTGTCTGTGTATATTGTACCCAGATTGAGCAGAAAAGACAATCACCTCCACGTTCTGAATATTTTCCTTGTCTGAAAGCCACTTACTCCATGTGAAGCAAGGCTGGTAAGGTGCTCAGTAAATGTTAGCTATTAAAATCATGTTTTCCCGCCGGGCGCGGTGGCTCATGCCTGTAATCCCAGCATTTTGGGAGGCCAAGGCAGGTGGATCACCTGAGGTCAGGAGTTTGAGACCAGCCTGGCCAACATGGAAACCCCGTCTCTACTAAAAATATAAAAATTAGCCAGGTGTGGTGGCGTGCACCTGTAATCCCAGCTACTCAGGAGGCTGAGGCAGGAGAATCACTTGAACCCAGGAGGTGGAGGTTGCAGTGAGCCGCAATGGTGCCATTGCACTCCAGCCTGGCCGACAAGAGCAAAACTCCATCTCAAAAAAAAAAAAAAAAAAAAAGTCATGTTTTCAACGTAGTCCAAGATTTTAGTAGCTTTTTAGGAGACACTGTAGCATTGCAGACTTGTTGCCTGCTTATTTTCCACAGGTGCTGTTGTTAAGCAGTTTTGTATTTGAGCAGCTTTTCTTTTTGACTCCCAAGGACGCTCCGGTTTAAATTTCAACTTATAAAGTTCCCTACATTGCTGCAGCCTTTCAGGTTCTTTTTTATATTCTGACTTTTATCATAAACACTTCATATTCTCCATCTCTAAAGAAAAAAACTGGTGGAGTAATTGTTTTACCCTGTGGACCGCACCATGTTATTGCCACAATTCAATATGCTCATGCAGTGGAAAACTCATAAAATTTCAGGGTTTTTTTTTTTATTTAAGATCAATGATAACACATTATATAATTGAGATTGCTTATGGATTAGAAGTGCTATTAGATATCTAATAAAGATACAGAATAAACATATAATAAAGATCATAGGATTCTGAACCTCATATATCTAAATACCTTTAAAATTTTCTAATCTTATATAATTGGTATTTTTCTTGTTGCAAAAGTACAGTATTAATTTGTCTTAAATCATAATCTCTCAAAACTTTCATATTAAGACAAGTAAATGAATACATTATGACAAAAATTATGTAGATATTAAATTCAAAGCAGTATCTTCCTTGTTCAAGTTTCGATATGAGCATATCCTTATTCTCTTTGGTCATTTTTGAAGGGTGTTAACAATATGCTGTCATTTCAGTGACAAATTTCTTATATCAAAGCACTCTTTCTCCCAGTTTAATAATCTTGAGTCATAGTAACAATCAGTATTCAAAGGAAAAAATTTTGAGTTTATAAGATTATAATATTTAAGGTAACTTGGGTTACAAGTAACAGAAAACCTAACTGAGAATAAGTGAGACTGGAAGAATTGGAAATGAGCATAGAAAACTCCCGTGAGATATCTTGCTGTCACAGAGAGTTGAGAAATGAGCCAAAAACTGGAGTAGAATGTGGGGTCAAGAGGGAGACATATTTTAAAATAGGAAATACTAAAGGAAATACACTGATGGAAATGGTTGGCTAGAAAAGAGGAGGTGTTTGCAGTGCTAGAGTCGTCCTTGGGGATAAGGTCTACAGCACAGTGGCAAGGGAAACCTTGGATTGGTGTATAAACAATATATCCATAGTAACAGGACAGAAGGTGGAGAATATAGATTAAAAAGGAAATTGATGGATCTGTGGTGGTGGGAATGTGTCAAAATTTTGTCTCATTGCTTCCATTTTCTAATTTAAACAGGAAGCAAGATACCCATTGAAAGTAAGAACTGGGGAAGAAGTTTGATGAAAGTGGAGAAAGATAGATGTCTTAGAGTGCAGTGTGGGAAACTGAATGGGCCAGGAAAATGTAGTTCCAAGCATCAACTTCAGACACAAAAATGTCCAGAGGAGTGAGACTTGATAGTCTCTGTCTCTTTTTGAGGGCCTGGAAATCTTTTCTTGAAGCTTCCAGCCAACTGCCTATCAGTAAGGGTTAACATCTCTGAACATGTTTAGGTCTACCTGGGAAGGTGACCTTGGGTCTGCCTTCTCACGGCACTGTTCTCTTGGCAACTATCAAGTTAAACTAGTTGAGGAATGTTTTGTGCTAGGAGCTGACTGCCTGCCTTGTTTGCTGTGAAATCCCCTATCTGTGGATCTGCACATGCACTGGGAGAGCTATGAACTGGCACCCAGACAGACAACTGATGAGAGGCTTACCAAGTGAAGCCAGGCACTTCAATCTTCCTCAGGAGCTATATACACCCCAGGAAGGTGATGGAGGCCAAGAAAATGTATACATAGTAGCCTCTGAGCCTCCAGATAACATGAAGATACTATGCACTCCCTATTCCTGTATTGTATCACTCTGTAAAGTTAAAAAATGAAGTATTAGAATGAAGTCTGTTTTATGAGTTTTACTGGTAACCAAAACCCGTGACTGGTGCTGACAGGGACAGAATTGTATTTGAAACACGACTGGCATTCAGATCCTCAATTTTTATCTTCCTGTTTTATGGTCATAATTGGCTCACAGACCCATTTACTGGCAAACCTATTACTGTCAAAGGAAATGAGACCACCATGATTGCCTTGACTAATTGCAGTTAGTCGCTCACACTCCTGGCCTTGGTAGGTGAGTGGGCAGCACCTCTTAAAGCACACTTATTTGTCGGGATGAGTGATAGATACATAAACAAAACAAGGGTTATGTTAGGAAGAAGGAAACCCAAACCCTTGCTCCTATACTTTTAAATGTCTGAGCAAATTACAAAACTTCTAAGAATCTTAGTTTCTTCCTGGAGCTAATTATACCCACCTAATAGGGTTACTGTGAATACTAAAATTATTAATTTTTTTTTTTTTGAGACGGAAGCTCTGTTGCCCAGGCTGGAGTGCAGTGGCACAATCTTGGCTCACTGCAACCTCCGCCTCCCAGGTTCAAGTGATTCTTCTGCCTCAGCCTCCTGAGTAGCTGCAATTACAGGTATCTGCCATCATGCCTGGCTAATTTTTGTATTTTTAGTAGAGAGTGGGTTTCTTCTTTTTTTTTTTTTTTTTTTTTTTTTGAGACGGAGTCTTGCTCTGTCACCCAGGCTGGAGTGCAGTGGCATGGTCTAGGCTCACTGCAAGCTCCGCCTCCCAGGTTAACGCCATTCTCCTGCCTCAGCCTCCCGAGTAGCTGGGACTACAGGCGCCCACCACCATGTCCAGCTAATTTTTTGTACTTTTAGTAGAGACGGGGTTTCACCATGTTAGCCAGGATGGTCTCGATCTCCTGACCTTGTGATCTGCCTGCCTCGGCCTCCCAAAGTGCTGGGATTACAGGCGTGAGCCACTGCGTCCAGCCTGAGAGTGGGTTTCACCATGTTGGCCAGTCTGGTCTCGAACTCCTGACCTCAAGTAATCCACCTGCCTCGGCCTCCCAAAGGGCTGGGATTACAGACATGAGCCACTGCACCCGGCCTTAAATTTTTGATATACACATAAAAGTCTGCTTAGGCTGAGTTAGGCTGTAGAAACAAACAAGTCTCAAATTTCAGTGGCTTACCCAAACGTACTTCTTGTACACATCCATATCCTTGGCATACCAGCTGTGGCTCTGCTCCAGATCTTCATTTCAAGACCAACACTGAAGAAGCAGCCTCTGGCCAGGCGTGGTGCCTCATACCTGTAATCCCAGCACTTTGGGAAGGTGAAGCCGGTGGATCGCTTGAGCCCAGGAATTGGAGACCAGCCTGGCCAACATGGCAAAACCCCCATCTCTACAAAAAACAAACAAACAAACAAAAAAAAACAACTTAGCCAGGAGTGGTGGCACATGCCGATAGTCCCAGCTACTCAGGAGGCTAAGGTGGGAGGATCGCTTGGGCCCAGGAGGCAGTGATTGCAATGAGCAGAGATTATGCCGTTACATTCCAGTCTGGGCAACAGAGTGAAACCCTGTCTCAAAAAAAAAAAAAAAAAAAAAAAGGCAGCAACTTCTCTCTGGGAAAGGCAGGTCTTGTGACAGGCAAACGAGAGATGGCAGAATCTCACAGCGGCATTTATAGCTTCTGCTTAGAAATGGCATGATTTCCATTCACATGTCATCGACCAAAGCAAGTCATGTCCAAACTAATATCAATGCAAAGCATAATCCCATAAGTACACATCTGATATGGAGGGCAGTGAAAATGTCAACAATAATATAATCTATGAGAGGATATAGAAGCATAACCAATAAATGTTAGTGTCCTTCGCTTTCCTCTTTTCCCTTATTGGTTCCCCCTGAGAAACACAAGTGTACAGCATAGAGAGGCTGTGTGATGTCATAATTAAGAGTGTAGGTTCTGAGAACAGACTACCTGAGTTCAAATCCTACCTCTGCCATTTTCCAGCTGTGTGGCTCCGGACAAGTTATTTAACCTCTCTATGCCTCAGCTTCTTCGTGTGAAATGGCAGTTATAATAATACCAGTGCCACAGAGCTGAGGATGAAATGAGTCCATGTAAGTGAAGTACATAGTACATGGTAAGCCTTACACGAAAGTGTTAACTTTGTTATTGCTCTTGTCATTACTGAAGGAAACCTGGTGGGAAGTCAAAAGAACTAATTTAAAATCTCAGCATTATAATTCTTTTTTTTTAGACGGAATCTCGCTCTGTCGCCCAGGCTGGAGTGCACTAGTGCAATCTTGGCTCACTGCAACCTCCGCCTGCTGGGTTCAAGTGATTCTCCTGCCTCAGCCTCCTGAGTAACTGGGATTACAGGCACGTGCCACCACGCCTGGCTAATTTTTTTTGTATTTTTAGTAGAGATGGGATTTCACCATGTTGGTCAGGCTGGTCTCCTGACCTCGTGATATGCCCACCTTGGCCTCCCAAAGTGCTGGGATTACAGGCGTGAGCCAGCACACCCGGTTGCATTATAATCCTAATAGTGATTTTAAGCAAGTTACATAATTTCTGCAAACCGCTTATTGCTTCGTCTGTAAAACTGGAATAACACTCATTTCTGGAGAGGCCACTTAGGACAATGGTTAAAAGCATGGACTGTGGAACTGGACTACCTTGGATCAAATTCCAACTCCACCACTTTCAAACTGTATGACTGGGCAAATTACTTAACTTCGATTTTATTATCTATAACACAGGGACAATAATCATACCTTACCTTCATAGGAATAGTATGAGAATTAAATGGATTAACAGTTGACATATAACATTGATAGAACAGTGCCTGGTGCTTAACAAAAGTTCGTTAACTCTTTGGCACATAGAGGAAGTGCTTCGTAAGTGTTAACTATTCTCACAGGCTATGAGAGGATTGGCTGTATGAACAGGCATGAAAATGCTTTATGAAAAGCAGTGGTCAAATGTGGAGACTCAGGAATCTGCAGTATAGAAGTCTATGGCTGTGTAATTAGGCTTAACCGGGCTTAGCATGTCCAGCCAGTGGCAAGCACTTTCTTCTGGAAGCCTGTCCAGTTCAGAGGGACCTCCTTAACTGCTTCCTTTAGCAGGGATGGGCTCTGGCTGCTGTGCTTGTACCTTATAACTTGTAGAAGCAAAAGCTGTTACTTCACCCTGTTTCCAACATGATCGAGCACTTTACAAATTCAGTACAAACAAAGCTTTGCACCCTGAGATAAACCAAAACCACCCCGACTAGTTCCGATCTCCAAAATAAGAAAAACTTGACTTATTTCTTGTAAACCTAAACTCCCTAACCAAAATAATTTTACGCCTGATTTTTGCTAAGGAATGTCTGAAGACACATCATAACCTTTGTGAAAATGCTAATCATGTGGGAATGGTGCTGTTTCCCTACCACAAGCTGGCCAATGTAACTATTATAATCTTTGGAATTTTGAGGGGTTTTTTTCCTTTAAATGTTTGTTTGGGGCCGGTCTTGGTGACTCATGCCTGTAATCCCAGCACTTTGGGAGACCAAGGCAGGCTGATCACTTGAGGTCAGGAGTTCAAGACCAGCCTGGCCAACATGGCAAAACCCTGTCTCTACTAACAGTACAAAAATTAGCCGGGTGTGGTGGGGCATGCCTGTAGTCTCAGCTGCTTAGGAGGCTGAGGCAAGAGGATTGCTTGAGCCCAGGATTTTGAGGTCACAGTGAGCCATGGTCATGTCACTGCACTCCAGCCTGGAAAACAGTGTGAGACCTTTTATATATATATAAAACGCCCTTTAAAAGCAGGCAATTAACATGGGCATTTTGTGCAATTTATAGTAATAGACTAAAATTTTTCTCATATTATCCACCAAGTTCCTGTTCTTGAGAGAGAGAGAGAGAGATACACACACACACACGTATATATATAAAATGTTTTTGTTTTCTAATTTGAAAAGTCTGTTTTTCCAAAGTCTAACTCCCTCTTTCTTTATAAGTAAACTGTATCTATCCTTTTCTAAGTGTTTCTATCTTGGCTATAGTTGACTAGACTAGGGGAATTCATACCTGTATTCTTTTTCAGTCCGGTCTGGCGTCTTTAACCAGGAAGATGTGAGCTGAGAGGCTGTGGAGTAGCTGTCTTCACCAGATGGGTACAGAGAGAGGTAGAGAATGTGTGTCTGCAGAGTAGGATGAAGCAGAGACAAGGTGGGATGGGAGAGAGACAGGGGCTGGAGGACAACCCTACCACCAATACCCCCAACAGTTGCCATCCTATCCCACTTTTTTATTCACTTGGTAACACTAATTACTCTCTAAAAATATTTGATTATTTATTTATTTGTGTCTCTACACCCACAGGAATCAATGTAAGTGCTATGAGGGCAGGAAGATTGTCTTTCTTACCACTAAATTCCCAGGACCTCAATCATTGCTTGGTATAGAGTGGGCACTCCATAAACATTGGCCAAATAAATGAATTATATTTACGTGTTCACAATTGTAGGGGAGGAAAAAGTTATGTTCCTTCTATCCATCTTAAATTCATTGGCTGAGGCCCCAGTAAATTAGACTGAATAAAGATAGACTAATAAGAGAAAAGTATGCAAATTGACTTAATACAAAATTGACATGTTGTGGGAGCCTTCACAAGGAAATGGAGACCCAAAGAAATGGTGAAACTCGGGCTTGATGAAGAGTGAAAAATCGTGGGAAAATGTGATAGGACAAAAAGGGGTATGAGCTAAGAGTGGTAAACTGGGGCAAGGCACATTTGCTCGGGTTCCTTTCAGCAGTCTTCCATCTTTGAAGATAAGGATGCTCCTTTTCTGCGGATATCGGGAGGACACCTATCACGTGAGGGTCTTGTAAGCTGTTTCAAAGGAAGCTCAGAGAGTCCTTCCAGCACCTGCCATTTCTCAAATCCCTCAGCTTAAAATATTCAGTATGCCAGGGTGCCATATTTTGGGGTAGTATATTCTGAACCCTCCACAATCAAATTAAAATTTTGAGAGCTTCTGTCCTTTTGTTTGAAAGATCTTGTTACCTGCTTTGAGTTATTGCGAATTTAGCAGAATTAGGGATATGAAGTCTGAGACTTTAAAAATGATAAGACTTTACTACATGGAATGACTTTTAGTGGAGCATCCCTTCAAGACAGCTAATAATGTGTGAAACCTCACCAACCATCATGCAGAATGATCTAGGATGATTTCTCCCAACCACTCCCATGGATTATAATGATGAGCCCTCAAAAAAAGGAGAGGGGGCTCTCGTGGTTTGTTCATGTATTTGTTA
This sequence comes from Theropithecus gelada, assembly GCF_003255815.1. Taxonomy (NCBI): domain Eukaryota; kingdom Metazoa; phylum Chordata; class Mammalia; order Primates; family Cercopithecidae; genus Theropithecus; species Theropithecus gelada. The sequence continues at coordinate 66,200,568 of NC_037672.1, read as the reverse complement.
TGAAATCCAAAGGCACATGATTGCTTGGTTTTATGTGTGACTTTTATGGAACATTATTTATCCAGAAGAAGTTTCCTTCAAATTGCCTTTACCTTCCAAAATATTCAAAGGAATGCCCTTTAAAAGCAGGCAATTAACATGGGCATTTTGTGCAATTTATAGTAATAGGCTAAAATTTTTCTCATATTATCCACCAAGTTCCTGTTCTTGATAAATCTGTTTTGATCACAATAAGTATTTTTTCTTTCTTTTTTTTTTTTTTTGGTGGTGGTTGTTTTTGAAACAGAGTTTCACTCTTGTTGCCCAGTTAGGAGTGCAATGGCACGATCTCGGTTCACCGCAACCTCCGCCTCCCGGGTTCAAACGATTCTCCTGCCTCAGCCTCCCGAGTAGCTGGGATTACAGAGATGAGCCTCCATGCCCAGCTAATTTTGTAGATATGGGGTTTCTCCATGTTGGCCAGGCTGGTCTCGAACTTCTGACCTCAGGTGATCTGTCTGCCTCGGCCTCCCAAAGTGCTGAGATTATAGGCGTGAGCCACCGCGCCCAGCCAAATATTTTTTTCTAGTTAGGTATTTAATCTTTGTTAATATGGAGATAAGCAGTTTCCCATCTTAATTAAGGAGTAGTGTGGATCTCATTTTTGTTTGATCTCCTCTAAATGAGAAATTTTTCTATGGGCTAAAATACGATTTAGTGAATTTAAGCACTCATCAAAATTTAAAAATAAATGTATTTATGGTGCCCATTTGTTTCCAGAGTTTCCTTGTTTTTGAGTTCTTTTTTCCCGTGTGTGTGTGTGTGTGTGTGTGTGTTAAAGATACAAATAGACCATTTGTGAAGATACCATTGTTTTTAGAGAACTCATTTGTAAATGATGCAGCAGTATCTTCGACAATGTTTTATAAGCCCTTCTGATCTATATTTAGCTTTGTAGAAAATGTGTTCATAATGAGGAAGGCTCAAGGTGCAGAATATGGGGGTCAGTGGTAGCTGGGTCCTGTCTTCACTACAAAACCAAGGATCCTTGGTTTAAGTGTTCCACTGTATTTACATTTATTTGGGCAGAGAAATATTTGCCATGGCCAGGCATGGTGGCTCACGCCTATAATCCAAGCATTTCAGGAGGCCGAAGTGGGAGGATCACTTGAGCCTAGGAGTTTGAGTCCAGCCTGGGCAACATAGGAAGATCCTGTCTCTTACAAGAAAAAAAAAAAAGAAATTAGCTAGCTAGGTGTGGTGACTCACCTGTAGTCCTAGCTACTTGGGAGGCTGAGGTAGGAGGATCGCTTGAGCTCAAGAGTTTGAGGCTGCAGTGAGCTATGATTGAGCCACTATACTCCACCCTGGACAACACACACCCAGGCCCTCTCTCTAAAAGAGAAAAAAAATTATTTTTATTTTAAAAATAGAAACGTTTTCCTTATTTCCTCTTTTATGTAAATTACTTTGAGTTGTGTTCTCCATCCTTTTTCTTTATTCTGTTGGGACTCAGAAAACACTACTCCAAAATGAAGTCCTCAGCAGCAGCTTCAGAAGCAAACATTTTTCTCTGACCTTCTGCCCTCCTGTCTCTCGGTCCCATTAACCTTCAAAGCTAGTGCTAGAAACTAGAATCCCTCTTTCCTAAGACAAGTCACAGAAACCAGAACACCTTTTCACTCTTAACTTTTCCTTTGCCTGTCTGTGTAAAACCTAGCCGTAAAGAAATTATCCAGCCAGTTGCGGTGGCTTGCGCCTATAATCCCAGCACTTTGGGAGGCTGAGGTGGGCGGATCACCTGAGGTCAGGAGTTCAAGACCAACCTGGCCAATATGGCAAAACCCCGTCTCTACTAAAAATGTAAAACATTAGCCAGGCGTGGTGGTGGGTGCCTGTAATCCCAGCTACTCGGGAGACTGAGGCAAGAGAATCACTTGAACCGGGGAGGCGGGGGTTGCAGTGAGCCAAGATTGTGCCATTGCACTCCAGCCTGGGCAACAAGAACGAAACTCTGCCTCAAAAAAAAAAAAAAAAAAAGAAAAGGAAAAAACAAAAACCAGAAATTATCTGACCTACTTCGTTTGACTATAGGTCACAAGACCCCCATTCAAGGAAGGAATGTAGGAATGCTGCTCAGAGAAACCAAGAAGAATCTAGACAGACAGCCCTTGCTGGGTTTCCACTCAGTCTAGTAGCATTGGATCATGCCCTTTTGTCCAGTCATATTTCTACATGTCGTTCCATACTTTTGTTGAATGTAAGTGTAAAAATGGACACTGTCCCCTGTATCTTTGGGTCTTGGTCCTGAAGGCTCCTGTGCACATGTTAATAATAAATTTATATACCTTTTCTCCTATTAATCTGGCTCTTGTCCATGATTTTTCAGAGAACCTTCAGTGGGTAAAGAGGAAATTTTCCCTTGGCCCTGACAATTCTTTCTAACTTTCAGTAGTTTTGTATAATGCCTACACTTCTGTGATAATTTTGTAATTTTTTTTCTGGTTTTTGTTAAGAAAGGCAGTTACTTTTATTCAAATTGATTTGAAAGCATTCTAAGAAGTGATTTGTGGAACCTTGGATGAAAATGGACCCATTGTGAGTCACTGTTTTTGAATGTTTTAGTACAGCCTGTTACATAATAATTGAGTCATCATTCCACCAATCTGATTTTTTATCATTCTTTGTGTTTTATAAAACGGGGCTTTGGTCTTCATTTTCTATCTTTCCTACTTTATATAATTGAAATTGCTCAGACTGATTAAATTAATATTACCAAGTGAGAGAATTGTATGTCTACACAAGTAAAAAGTCTTAGTCATTGTCAAAATAATGTTAGAATAGACAATGACCTTGGAAAATTGTTGTATCATAGATATCTGCACACTGAACTCTATTCCTGTTATTAAGGAAGTACAGATGGAGAAGGTTATCTATTTGGCATTTATTTCTACATTAAAGTCTCACCAAGTACCTATTGACTATGTCTAAATTATGGTAATTTTTTAAAAGCCCTGAAATATAAATGTCTCCACTTGGGCACAAGCACATCCAATTGCCTTTAATGGAGATAAAATAACCATTAGGATCTTTTCCAAGCCCTTGAGTATTAGATGAAAATTTTTATAATTAGAGTGTGCAGCAATGGCTTTTAGTTTTGAAGTCTTTGCAGCCATATATTTGACTTTATTTATTTATTGGTTTTCAGACAAGGTCTCACTCTGATAAGAACAGATACTACACTTGGTCTTAGCCAAACGGCCAAGAAGCGATAGGGTCTCACTCTGTCACTGGGAGTGCAGTGGCACAATCACAGCTCACTGCAGCCTCAACCTCTGGGCTCAGGTGATCCTCCCACCTCAGCCTCCCAAGTAGCTGGGACTACAGGCACACCACACCAAGCGCAGCCAATTTTTCTATTTTTTGTAGAGATGGGGTTTTTTCATGTTGCCCAGTCTGGTCTCAAACCCATGAGCTCAAGCAATTCTTCTGCCTTGGCCTCCCAAAGTGCTGGGATTACAAGCATGAGCCACTGCACCAGGCATGTTTATATTTATTATATATTTAAAAACTTTGTTTTTGTAGAGATGGGGTCTCACTCACTATGTTGCCCAGGCTGGTCCTGAACTCCTGGGCTCAACAACCCTCCTGCTTCAGCCTCCCAAAGTCATTTGACTTTCAACAGCCAATTACTTTCTTTAGTGGCAGATTAGATCATTTCAGTGTGTTTCTTGTAACACTGTGAAATTTGTGCTTGTTTTTTTAGCAGAATTCATTTATTCTAGGTCTTTTTGATGACTTGCCTTGGCCAGGATTGGCTAGCAGATTTTACCTGTATGACAACTTGATGCACTGGTGCAATTTGGTTGAGATTATGAGACTACATTTTGCTCAGTGGGGCAAGATGTCCTGCTCCCTTAATGATGTCTGCCATGGGAAAGAGAATGGATATTGGTGATGGGCTGTACATCTGCCATCGAGTAAGCACAGTGAAGCCTTTAGGCAACCTTTGAAAACCACTGAGTTACCTTTAATGCTGTCTCCTTTTTCGGAAGAATTTAAGTGAATGATGATGCCGAAGCATCTCATGGGAAAAATAAATAAATAAATAAATAAAAAGCATTGCTCTAAACATAACTATCAAAATCAGTGGTTAAAGCAATATATAGTACTCTTGTTTTTGATACCAGTCTTGTGAATAAAGGTATTCAGGAAGCACAGCTGTCTTTTGTTCCTGAAGCGGTAACAGGATTCAGCAGGAAAGAGCACCAAGATCAATTGGCAATGTTTATCCTGATCAAGCATGGGCACTGACAGCAGGTATGCCACCTATTTTGACATACATTCTAGATATATGGTAGACCTGTACTATGACATATCTATGTCTATGTTTATATCTATATATAATGTCTATAACTATCTACTTGTTTGGAAAGAGCAAGAATTGGTTCTTTTGGGGGTTCACTCCTATATCCCCATACAATCAAACAATAAATATGTGTTGAATAAATCACTTGTGCAAATTATAAAATTCACATATGACCCTGTACTTTATCATATCTCCCATAGAATAGGTGCAAACCAGAGAAAAATATTGTTGAGCCCAGGAGCCCAAGCTACATGATCAACTGGAAAGACTCAGTAGGTAATTTGTTCCTAGAAAGCAGCCTATGGCGACACATGATTGAAATTTCCACCTAGATAAAATGACAAATTACTACATGTCAGAGATTTCTAGTTTGCTTGTAAATAATGAGAGCTGATGATAAATCCCAGATTTCCACCCTGAGGTGCCCTGTCAGAAAAAGAGTAAATGCCATTCATTCTTCTGGAGGCCTTGCCAAAAAAAGTCATTGCCTAACTAAAAAATATGCTGGAGTCTCACATTTTGTCTTAAAATTTCATGTGAATTTTGGATTTTATGCCACAATTTATATTTATTATAATATGAACATTAAATTAGCAGTTACATTTCTTAAATTTTTCTTAAAAATTTTGAAAAAACTGATAGTCTCAGAAAATGTGTCATGTTTAGCTTGTGGCTTGGCATACCATCAAGTCCAAGGAGCACGTGACAGGTGAGAAAGGTGAGTGCAATCCATGGAACTTGGTCAGTGCAGTAGGTTGAATTGTGTCCCCCCAAAAGATATGCACAAGTTCAGCTGGGCATGGTGGCTCACACCTGTAATCCCAGCACTGTGGGAGGCTGAGGCAGGTGGATCACCTGAGGTCAGGAGTTTGAGACTAGACTGGCCAACATGATGAAATTCCGTCTCTACTAAAAGTACAAAAATTAACCAGGCATGATGGCAGGTGCCTGTAATCCCAGCTACTCGGGAGGCTGAGGCAGGAGAATCGCTTGAACCTGGGAGGCAGAGGTTGCAGTGAGACGAGATTACACCACTGCACTCCAGCCTGGGTGACAGAGCAAGACTCTGTCTCAAACAACAACAACAACAAAAGATACACACAGGCTCTAGCTACCCCACTCCCCTTTCTGTGAATATGACCTTATTTGGATATAGGGGTCTTTGCAGATATAATTGAGGATCTCAAAATGAGATAATGCTGGATTTAACCCAATGAGTGTGATCTGAGACCCAACGAAACAGGGGAGACAGTCATATGAAGAAGGAGGCTACTATGGTTTGGATGTGGTTTGTCCCCGCCAAAACTCCTGTTGAAATTTGATCCCCAGTGTGGCAGTATTGGGAGACAGGAAGTATCTGGGTCATGGGGCAGATGCCTCATGAATGATTAATGCCCTCCCAGTGGAGTGAGTTCTCATTCTTGTGGGACTGGATTAATTACTGAAGAACAGGTTGTTATAGAAGTGAGTTCAGCCTCCTAGACTCTCTCTCTTGCTTCCTCTCTCACCATGTGATCTTTTGGCACACACCTGCTTCCCCTTCCTCTTTCGTCCGTGAGTTGAAGTGGCATGGGACCCTGACCAGTTGCAGCTACCCAATCTTGCACTTCCCAGCCTACAGAACTATGAGCTAAATAAGCCTCTTTTCTTTATAAATTACCCAGTCTAAAGTGTTCTGTTATAGCAACAAAAATAATGGATAAGAAAATGGTAGGGGATGCCCTGGCATGGTGGCTCACGCCTATAATCCCAGCACTTTGGGAGGCCAAGGCAGGCGGATCACCTGAGGTCAGGAGTTCGAGACCAGCCTGACCAACATGGTGAAGCCCTATCTCTACTAAAAATACAAAAATTAGCTGGGCTTGGTGGTGCGCACCTATAATCCCAGCTACTTGGGAGGCTGAGGCAGGAGAATTTCTTGAACCCAGGAGGCAGAGGTTGCAATGAGCCGAGATCATGCCACTGTACTCCAGCCTGGGTGACAGAGCAAGACTCTGGGAAAAAAAAAAGTGAAAATGGCAGGGGTTGAAGTTATGCTCCCACAAGTTATGCTCCTCAAGGGCCACCAGAAGCAGAAAGGATTCTCCTTGCAGCTTCTGGTGGCTGGAAGGATTCTCCCATAGAGCCCTTGGAGGGAGCATGGCTCTGCTGACACCTTGATTTCTGAATTGCAGCCTCTGGAAGTACAAAACAATCATCTATTGTTTCAAGCCACCAAGTTTGTCGTTACTTCAACCCTGGAAAATCAATATACTTAGGAATTGCAAAAATTACAATTCCAAAGATAATACTTTCAATATTTGAATCCTGCTCTGGCCATATAGTTTGAAGTCATTTTTAACCACTGCTCACCAACAAAGTGGCAAAGCTACAACTAATCTTAAATCCAATGTCTGATCAGCTTTGCTAACTCGCCTCACAGTAGCTTGGCAAAGTAAACCTTTATCTTGAGACATTAGAAGCATTTTTACTAGATTCAGGTGACATAAAAATGTACAAATTTGGATAAATACCGAGGAAAATATCTTTGTCTATAAAAATTCAATTATTTGTGCCTCAAAGTATTAATACTTTAGTCTGAACTTCAGTTCTCTAACTGGCCTCACTGAACATTGGGCTGTAATATTCACCTCTTGTCTATTGCCATTTTGTAAAAGTATCTAGAAGGTTTTAAAAAAAAATAGTTGTGAAGAAAGAGTGCCAGAAGATATATTTTAATATTTTGTAAAGTATTTTTAAATAACTTAAAGGCACGAACTCATCTGGTATTGGCAACTGTGACTTGGAAAATAAATTCAGCATATTTTTAGACCATACTACTAGACAAGTTGGTCACATCCATCTATATAATTAGAAGAGCAGGAAAATGGGGCACTCTCACAGTATATATTAAAAATTGTGGAAAATGTTTCACAAAATGCTAGGAAATTAAAAGTCATTTTATTTTATACATGACTGACAAGAGAAAACTGATTAGAAAACAAAACCAAAATAAAAAATGTTTATTTTTTTTCTTTTATTTTGAGAGGATCTCACTGTGTTGCACAGACTTGAGTACAGTGGCATGATCTCGGCTCACCGCAATCTCCACCTCCCAGGCTCAAGCCGTCATCCTCCCACCTCAGCCTCTCGAGTAGCTGGGACTAGAGGCACATGCCACATGCCCAGCTAATTTTTGTATTTTTTGTAGAGACAAGATTTTGCCATATTGCCTGGGCTGTTCTTGAACTCCAAGCTCAAGCGATCCACCCTCCTTGGCCTTCCAAAGTGCTGGGATTATAGGCATGAGCCACCACACCCAGCCACCAGCAGTGTTTACGATGCCAAAAGTGACATTAATTTCTGACCTTATAAATATTAAAAACATTATTATGTCACTTAGATTCAGAGCTTGGTTTCCCATGACTTTCAGTTAGGTAATCTTTTAAACTTGGCCAATCATATGAGAGAATAGATCAAGCTTTCTTTGAATGTGAGAATATATTTGCCTAAAATTACTCCCACTTCTGACTCTCACAATACTGCATTAAAAAACAAAATATCAGTGAATTTAATTTAAGGAACTAACTGACACTTATTAGCAATTCATGAATCAGTCAGCATCCTGTTTATAAAATAGAGGGAGCTCCTTTGGGCATGGCATAACAGTTGGTTTTTATAAGGTAGCTTGAGCAAGAACAAGGAAACAGCATAGGGCAAAAAGTGACATTAGGTTACTACTTCAGGTTACTTTCCTTGATGGGTTAAAGCAGAGGGGGCTTCCTTATCATGTCTGCTCAGGTTAACTGGGTCCATTACAATTGGTTGCTGTGAATCTCTTTGGTTTTTGGGAATACTACCTATTTGGAAATTGTTCTGTTTTTTAAAGTTTCAGTTTGATTGTGTGGTGCTTGACGTGAGTGACTCCATTTTGGTTTGGTCTGTTGGGGCCAAGTGCAGGAGCTCAGTCAGAAACAGTGGACTCCCTTAAATTTTATTTATCACTGAATTCAATCCTTTCTATTTTACTCTCTTTCAAGTATCTTCTTCTAAATTTCCTAAAAGGGTGGAGGAGTTTATAAAGTTGCTATTCCCTAAGTAGAGAGAAGGAAACTGTGTTAAAAATGGCTCAAACAATGGGGCACTTCTCAAATCACAAGGCATCTCCTATTTCAGAATTTTTGTTTCACAACTAAAAAGAATGGTTTTACCCTGGTTACTCATGTACTCTTGCTACATTGTTTTTCAAGCAAAAACTCTGAATTAGAGGTTGCTGCCCTTGAGTGGCTTCTTTAGCCCAATGACATGTTTACTGGGTAAATAAAATAGAATTTTAGGAATCTGTTCTTAGGATATACCAAACAACTCCTAAAGTGCTACTTTTCCTAATAGCAAACAGCAGCTACAGTTTCAGGTTACAATTGCATTGTTTAAGCCAAGCACCATTACAATGTTTGTGGAGCAAGGAACAGATTCAATTTGTTATTTAAATTATAAAGATAGAAGCAAATAGAAGTGTGTTTCTGATTGTAGGAAAAGACATTCTATTAGAATTTCATAAAGGAAGTTGACACCATTAACCCATTTGTTTTTACCAGGATGTCTATGTTGAAAAGTAGGTTATTTAATTCTGCTATTTAAAAGTGGCTATGGACCGCGCGCAGTGGCTCATGCCTGTAATCCCGACACTTTGGGAGCTGAGGCAGACGGATCACCTGAGGTCGGGAGTTCGAGACCAGACTGACCAACGTGGAGAAACCCCGTCTCTCTACTAAAAATACGAAATTAGCTGGGCGTGGTGGCACATGCTTGTAATCCCAGGTACTCAGGAGGCTGAGCCAGCAGAATCGCTTGAGCCCAGGAGGCAGAGGTTGTGGTGAGCCGAGATAGCGCCATTGTACTCCAGCCTGGGCAACAAGAGTATAACTCCGTCTCAAAAAAAAAAAAAAAAAAAAAGAAAAAGAAGAAGAAAAAGAATTAATTGAAATAATGATAGGCTGTGTAAAAGGAAGGATTTACAAGAACAGTAAGTCTCTTTTCACCTCTATTCCCTAGGACTCTAGTTTTCCTGTGAATTCATTTTTGTTTCTCCTTTACAAAACTATAGATATGCAGAGGCCAAGGGAAAACTTCCCCTTTACCCTCTGAAGATTCACTGAAAAGGCATACAAATTTACACAGAAGGCTTCAGAATGAAGACCCAAAGACAGAGCGGACATTGTCCATTTTTATGCTTAGGTTCAACAAAGTATGGAGAGCTGTGTAGAAATCTGATTGAACAAAAAGCGTAGATCCAATGCCAATAGACTGAGTGGGGAAACGTAGTAAGGCCTGTCTGTTCAGATTCTTCTTGGCCTCTGTGTGCATACATTCCTTCCTGCTGGGGGTGGGGTGGAACCCTCTCTGGAATGGGGGTCTTATGACCTACAGTCAAATAAGGTAGGTCAGATCATTTCTTTATGGTCAGGTTTCACACAGAAAGATGGAGGTGCCAGGCTCACGCCTGTAATCCCAGCACTTTGGGAGGCCAAGGCTGGTGGATCATAAGGTCAGGAGTTTGAGACCAGCATGGCCAATATGATGAAATCTCGTTTCTACTAAAAATACAAAAATTCGGCCGGGCGCGGTGGCTCACGCCTGTAATCCCAGCACTTTGGGAGGCCGAGGCGGGCGGATCACAAGGTCAGGAGATCGAGACCACGGTGAAACCCCGTCTCTACTAAAAATACAAAAAAAAATTAGCCGGGCGCGGTTGTGGGCGCCTGTAGTCCCAGCTACTCGGGAGGCTGAGGCAGGAGAATGGCGTGAACCCGGGAGGCGGAGCTTGCAGTGAGCCGAGATCGCGCCACTGCACTCCAGCTTGGGCGACAGAGCGAGACTCTGTCTCAAAAAAAAAAAAAAAAAAAACAAAAATTGGCTGGGTGTGGTGGTGCACACCTGTAGTCCCAGCTACTCAGGAGGCTGAGGCAGGAGAATCACTTGAACCCAGGAGGAAGAGGTTGCAGTGAGCTGAGATCACACCACTGCACTCCAGCCTGGTGACAGAGGGAGACTCCTTCTCAAAAAAAAAAAAAAAAAAAAAAAAAAAAGGATAGAGGTGGAGGGAAAGTTAGATGATATTTTAAGTTTTATGACTGGACTTCAGGAAACAGGGTTCTGGTTTCTATGACCCGCCTTGGAAAGAATGGTACTGAGAGACAGGAGGACAGGAGAAGGTCAGAGGAAAACTCGCTTCTGAGGCCTTCATTTTGGGATATTGTCTTCTGAGTCCCAACAGATAGTTATACAAATTTCGAACTATTCAGAACATCTCAACCTCTTATGTGAAAGAAAAATAAATCTCAAGATCCCAAAATCACTAAGCCGACGGAAAAGTCAAGCTGGGAACTGCGTCAGGCAAACCTGCCTTTTATTTTATTCCTAAATAAGATAGCTACAAAGATTTTAAAAAGCTACAACCCTCCTTCACAATTTGCCCGTTAGGAAATTACTTGTGGGTCCCAAGATCTTTACTCTAAAATGGTTCTGTTGAATTTTACTCTGGCAAGGTAAATTGACAGCCTATCTTCACAGATGCAGGACAAAAGACAGGACTCTAAGTCATCCCTGTGCTCACCTGAGACAAATGCATGTCTGATTGCTTCCGCTGATGTAAAAATACAGATTTGCTGAGTTAGACGAAGATGTAAGTAATTTTCCTCTATGGCCCTCTCATGTGTAAATTGTGTATTTGGTGATGTCCAAAGTCTCAAAAGAATGCAAATGTTTCTTTGTCTCTTAACCCATACCTTTTACAATTTCTTTCTCTTTCCCCAGTATCTGCCCTTTCCCTTTTAAATATTGAAGCCCTTAAAATCATCTTTGGAGAAGGCACAGACCTGGCCCCTGGGCATGCATTCTTAATCTTGGCAAAATACATTTTCTAAAATTTCTTTTTTTTTCCCCCCCGAGGTGGGGTCTTGCTGTGTCACCCAGGCTGGATTGCAGTGGTGCAATCTCAGCTTACTGCACCCTCCACCTCCTGGGTTCAAGCGATTCTCCTGCCTCAGCCTCCTGAGTAGCTGGGATTACAGGCACATGCCACCACGCCTGGCTAATTTTTGTATTTTTTGTAGAGACTGGGTTTCACCATGTTGGCCAGGCTGGTCTTGAACTCCTGACCTCAAGTGATCTGCCTGCCTTGGCCTCCCAAAGTGCTGAGATTACAGGCATGGACCACAGCGTCCGGCCAAATTTTCTAAGTTGATTGAGGCCTGTTTCAGACACTTTTTGGTTCACAAATTGGCAACCATGGAGGAAGTCAGGTGGAGATGCCCTTGACCTTTGGCAAATCTCCTATCTGGCCAGGACTATCTTTATTGCTCAAACTAATAGGTCAATTTGCTGAGACCTGGGAGCTGCCCCCTCCAGATAATCCCTGATCTCCCAAAATTTGGTTGAAATCTAAGGTTTATTTTGCTGTACAACTCCTTTTCTGGAGTTTTACTCACTTTCAACAAGGAAAGTGAACTTTTCCTGCTTCCATAATGATGGATGAAGAGCCGGCAACTCCTTTCTGGAGTTTCAACTTGCTTTGAACAGGTAAGGCAAATTTGAGGTTTTTTTCTGCTTCTAAGATGGCAGACAGCAGTCTTCAGCCTGAGCCCCATTCCTAGGTAAGTAGCTGAATTGGGGTTTTTTCTTGGAAATTCTCCTTAATGGCTAAAGTTAAGATTAACAACCAGCTGGTCTTAATTTCTCCTTACCATTAGAGCACTCAGTAATCTAATATAAATTATAAATCTGTTAGATTTATTTTGGGTTTGATCAACTCTATCTGACTTGATCAAATCCAAAGGAAAATTCCAAATTATGGGGAATAAGGCCTCTGAATTGGCTACATTCCTGCAGCTGAAAATAAAGAAAAAAAAAAAAGGGAAAAAGTAAAAGCAGCCAGGCCGGGCATGGTGGCTCAAACCTGTAATCCCAGCACTTTGGGAGGCCGAGGCAGGCAGCCTAGGTGTTCGAGACCAGCCTGGGCAACATAGTGAGACCCCATCTCTACAAAAAATACAAAAATTAGTTGGGCATGGTGGCACGTGCCTATAATCCTAGCTATTCAGGAGGCTGAGGTGGGAGGATTGCTTGAGCAGGAGAAGGGGGTGGGGGAGGGTGGGGAGGTGAAGACTGCAATGAGCCAAGATGGAACCACTGCATTCCAGCCTGGGCGACAGTGAGACCCTGTCAACAAAACAACAACAACAAAAGAAAAATAAAGCATGTCAAACAAATAACATCCCTTATTGGGGCAGGGGAAAGGGGAAGTGTAAATGTGACAAAGTGGCCAGGAATTCCCAAAGTCAAGTTTGAATCCATAATCATTTTAAGCGATTTTGATGAAAGCATTAACATTTTGCCAAGTTCTGTTTTCTCTCTACTTCATGGAAGAGCTAATTCTAAATTTATCTCCCAGGTAAAGATTCATTTAGGAAATTTCCTTGTATAGTTGAAATTGCTTTTATTTCAAAATTCAAAGGACCCAGCTGGTATTTGGTGAGCATTTCCTGCGTGAGGCACACCAAACCCCTTTGCCCTCCAGGTCCTTCCCGGGACAAGTCAGCAGTCCACAGGTTCCTAAGGTGGCCCTTGGCCCTGAAACCAAGGGGTAAATTTGATCAGGTCTGCCTGACTTGCTTGCTTTTTGGTCACTTGCTTTTTGTTATCTGTTTTCCTTTTTCCATGAAGCTGAAGGCCAAGGTAGCTGGAGGCCTTGCCACTGAGTGCTGAAACTTAACCTTCACTACTTTGTAGACAGCGTTCATAGGTCACCACGGTAAGAGGAGCATAAAAATCGTTGTTTCTCAGGAATTTGGGCCAGCTCCTGTCCAGTTCAAACTGCTGGAGACCACCAACGCTTCAGCTGGGCCTGCGCTGGTACTCAAGAGGTGGCCTTTTGGTATAGGAGGGCTAAAAACTCCACCTCAGCTCATGCTAACACCACCATTTTCTGTATATATGTCCTGTGAAATGCCATGAGCCCTGACTATACTTGTGCAGAACAAACCTTTTAACATCTTTTTTCTCCCCCGGTGCCAACCTTTCCCCATGCCTTAGACCATCCCACTTCCTTAACGCATAAATATCCCAAACTTTATCTTCGGGCAGGGGGATTTGAGAGCTGTTCTCCTGTCTTAGTGCTCGGGCTTTGTGAATAAATCTTTCCTCTTTTGCAAAACCTGTGTTACAGTGATTGATTTATTGCATACGGGCAGAATGGACCTGGGCCTGGCCAATTGGTTCTGTGCTCTTACATAAGGGCAAATTCTCATTCTCATGGTGACCATAATTCCAGTGGTTAAAACTGCTGCTTAGCTTCGACACAAGAGTTTTCATTTTGCTGGGCCGGGCGCCGTGGCTCACGCCTGTAATCCCAGCACTTTGGGAGGCCGAGGCGGGCAGATCACCTGAGGTCAGGAGTTTGAGACCAGTCTGGCCAACATGGCGCCACTGCGCTCCAGCCTGGGGGACAAGAGTGAGACTTCGTCTCAAAAAAAAAAAAAAAATGTTTCATTTTGTAATAAAAACCGTGGTGTCTTATGATGTTTTGTGATGATTATAGCTGTGGCCTCTTTGTCTCCAACTATAATTTTTGCCCTGATTAAGTGGGGGGAAATTTTTCTAAGTTAGAGGTTTACAATGTGACTGTATATCAGATTTACTTTTTTTTGTTGTTATTTTGTTTGTTTGTTTGTTTGTTTTTTGAGATGAGTCTTGCTCTGTTGCCCAGGCTGGAGTGCAATGGTGTGATCTCGGCTCACTGCAAACTCTGCCTCCCGGGTTCAAGTGATTCTCTTGCCTCAGCCTCCCAAGTAGCTGGGATTACAGGTACCCACCAGTACACCTGGCTAATTTTTGTATTTTTAGTAGAGATGGGTTTTCACCATGTTTGCCAGGCTGGTCTCAAACTCTTGACCTTAAGTGATCTGCCCACCTCGGCACCCCAAAGTGCTAAGATAATAGGCATGAGCCACCATGCCTGGCCCTGTTAGACTTACTTTTAAAAATAATTGTTGATGCCTGGGTCCCACCCTTAGACATTTTGATTCACTTGATCTGGGATGGGACCAAGGCATCAATATTTTTTTAAAAAACACTCGCCTCCCTAGACTATTCTAGTGTGGAGAAATGCTGTTCTAAGGGACTTGAACCCTGGAGTCCATATCCTTTCATCTTTGAGTTTTGAGACCCCTGAGAGTTTCTGCTGCTGGTTTCTAGGGTACCTTACTATTTGTAGGGCCAGCAGCAGGCACTTTGGTCTCTGCAATATGGTTCCTTGTAAGAATGGGAAAGTTGGCGGGACGTTTTGCTCTTTTGAGTGCAGTTAAGGATGGTCTAGTGATCTTATGCGTACCCCTAAAAGCTTAGGAAACGAACACATTACTGCAGGGCTACTGCAGACTCCTCTGAGGAAAGATGTACAATAATGACAGCCCAAAGTCTAAACTTGCATCAACATCTGGTAGAGAAAACAGCTGTTAGCAAAGAAATTCATTAGCATCCTATTTGAGCCCTCTCACAGGGAATAATCTTTCACTAGGCTGGGAAACACTTTGAGAACTGTTCTTTTACTTGTGATGTTGACTGTGCCGCTCACACAGCATGGTTGAGAGCTCTCAGCTCTATTTTCAGCGGCTGGTAGGTAGTAGCGACAACTAAACAAAGACTAGAATTCCAACAATGCCGTCTGCCCCAACTCAACAGGCATGACAAAGCAGCTTTCGATATACTCTATCAGTAAAGATGGTAAATACACAGGGAAATGTTTGAAATAGGAATACCCTACCCACTCCCAGAGTGTAAGGAAGACAGGCATCCAGTGGGCAAAGCAAATGCTCCCTATTTAGGCTGGAGAGCCTGTCTTTAGCCAGAACATGAAACAGAAATGGGGAAGGCAAGGACTACATTGATGTAGTAAGCATTTACTTGGGCGACTTGACCTGAAAAAAGGAGCAGTCAAAACAGGAAAAAGTCAAGGACCTCTCAAATAACATCCTATTTGCTATAGAGAGAGACAGCCTTAATTTGATAGAAAGGGCTGCTACCCAAGGTCAAGGTGTTGTCTGCAGGTGACTAAGATTTGCGTGGGCACAAAGACAAGGAATATAGAATGCCTATGTAAACTGTAAAGTGTAATACCAATTTGATGGTGGTGGTTCATTACCTAGAGGACCTTGCTACTCAAAGTGTGGTCTTGAACCAGCATCATCAGCCTCACCTAGGAAGTTGCTATAAATGCTATTGAATGTGCTTTTATTTTTTTTAATTGTAGTAAAATGTGCATAACAAAATTTACTGTTTTAACCATTTTTAAGTATAGTTCTTCTGTAGCATTAGGTACATTCACATTGTTGTACAACCTCATTACTCCATCTCCAGAACTTTTTTAATCATCTGAAACTGAAACTCTGTACCTTGAATGTGCTTTTTTTTTTTTTTTTTTTTTGAGACGGAGTCTCGCTCTGTCTCCCAGGCCGGACTGCAGTGGTGCAATCTCGGCTCACTGTAAACTCCATCTCCCAGGTTCAAGTGATTCTCCTGCCTCAGCCTCCCAAATAGCTGGGATTACAGGCATACACCACAACACCCAGATAACGTTTGTATTTTTAGTAGAGACGGGGTTTTCCATGTTGGCCTGGCTGGTCTCTAACTCTTGATCTCAAGTGATCTGCCTGCCTCAGCCTCCCAAAGTGTTGGGATTCCAGGCATGAGCCACCATGCTTGGCCCCACATGTGCTTCTAAACAGGATCTCCAGGTGGTTCATATGCACAGTGAAGCTGGGAAGCACTGTTCTAGGAGACTTCTCGCCACGGTAAACCTAATAGCATACTGTGTGGTAGACACTGTACTAAGTATTCTTCATGTTTTATCTCATCTAATCCTCCCAGCAACTGGATGAAGTAGATACTATCATGAACTCACTGTACAGATAGGGAAACATGTAAGCATTGTACTTAAAGTTGTACAACTTGAAGGGATGGAGCTGGAGCTGGGTCTGTGATTCCAGAGTGTGTGTTTTACTCCCTCTGAACTTTTTCCTTTTCTTTTTCTTTTTTTTTTTTTTTTTTTGAGACGGAGTCTCGCTCTGTCGCCCAGGCTGGAGTGCAGTGGCATGATCTCAGCTCACCACAACCTCCGCCTTCTGGGTTCGAGCAATTCTCCTGCCTCAGCCTCCTGAGTAGCTGGGATTACAGGCACCTGCCACCATGCCCAGCTAATTTTTTTTTTTTTTTGTATTTTTAGTAGAGACAGGGTTTCACCATATTGGCCATGCTGGTCTCAAACTCTTGACCTTGTGATCCTCCCGCCTTGGCCTCCCAAAGTGCTGGGATTACAGGTGTGAGCCACTGTGCCTGGCCCTTTTTCTTTTTTTTAAGGCAGGGTCTCACTCTGTCACCCAAGCCAGAGTGCACTGGTGCAAACCCAGCTCACTGCAGCCTCAGCTTCTTGGGCTCAAGTGATCTTCCTGCCTCAGACTCCCATGTAGCTGGGACCACAGGCATGTGCCACCATGTCCAGCTAATTTTTGTATTTTTTGTAGAGAGTGAGTCTCACCATCTTGCCCAGGCTCCCTCTGGACCTTTTCTGTGCCCAGAAATATCCCAGCAGGTGTCTTGCATTTCAGAATGTGCATTGAGGAAGAAAGATGCCTGAATATGGAGAGGGAAGAAGTAAAATAAGATCCCCACTGCAAATAAATGTTTTTTCTGTAGTTTTACACAGCTCTTGCATTCAGTAAAGAGATCTGGAGAATCTGGGACTGTGCTTTCACAGTATTATTTCATTGTGTCTCCCCAGAAACTTGAGTCTCCTAATCAAGATTTTCTTTCCTTCTTAGGCATTTCAGCTGATTCTATTTCTTTCTTTTTGGACTCTTTTGGAAAAACAGAGAAATCAAACAGGAAGCTGCTGCTGGGGAGTTGTGTGTTGGATGGGATAGTGTGGCCAGGCTCACTGTTCTACTACCTCAAACCCCAAGGTTTCAGCATGACTCAGGGGGTGCAAACTCCAAAAGGTCTGACTTGGAATGTGACTTAGGAACTCTGGCCAGTCTCCCTTGCTCAGATCTGAAACTGGGAAGTTTACAAAACCCAAAACCTTGCATAATCAGAAAGAATAAATCCCTATAAGGAAGAGAAACACAACGGAAAATTCCACTGGAGATATCTGAAATTGCCTGACTCTTGTGTCAGCAATTGGGAGGTGAGATGGGGTCAGATGGCCACAAAGAATACACAGTTGGACAAGATCTATCCTTCCCGGAAGTTAATTCCTGGAGGGCACTTCTGGTCATTAAAAGTTGCTAGAAAACTGTAGAAACTAAGACCCAGTGTTGTGTTTGTGTGTGTATATGCAGTGGCACAATCATAGCTCACTGTCACCTATTATTCCTGGGCTCAAGTGATCTTTTTGCCTCAGCCTCCAGAATAGTTAGGACTACAGGTGCACCACCACCACCACACCCAGTTAATTTTTTAAATTTTCTTGTAGAAACAGAGTCTCTGTGTTGCCCAGACTGGAGTTGAACTCCTGGCCTCGGCCTCCTGAAGTGCTGGGATTACAGGCATGATCCACTGTTCCCAGTCCTGGTCTTCTTAATGATTGATTCAGAACTACTCATGATCAAAGATCAGTTAGACAAACGGTTCTCAATCCTGGCTAAGGCTAGAATCAATCACCTGTAAAATTTATTTAAGAATCCGGATGCCCAGGACCCATTCCCAGAGATTTGGATTTAATTGGTCTGGAGTGACCCAGGCCCAGGTATTTTCCAATGTGTGTCCAAGGTTGAGAAACACTGAATTAGACAAAGTAGGGCAAAAGTGTCATTTATTTTTGTATTTGCTATGCCTAACACAGTATCTGTCCCTTAGTTAGGTATTCCATAACAGTTCATGGAATATGTATGTGAATAAATGAATTAGTGTCATTACATAAACAACTATTAGCACTTAGGTTGCACTTTATGGGTTTTAAAATACTTTTGTATGTGCTGCTCTCATTTTAGTCTGTTAAAAAGGTAAACTGAGGCACAATAAAAAAAATCTTTTTAAAGTTTATTTGAGCAAACAATGAATCACGAATCACACAGCTCCAAACCAGAAGCGGTCTAGGGGCTTCATTAAGGAAGTATGAAAGAGGGACAGGTTCTTTTTTTTTTTTTTTTGAGACGGCGTTTTGCTCTTGTCGCCCAGGCTGGAGTGTAGTGGCACGATCTCAGTTCACTGCAAACTCCACCTCCCGGGTTCAAGTGATTCTCCTGCCTCAGCCTCCTGAGTAGCTGGGACTACAGGCACCCGCCACCACGCCTGTCCAATTTTTGTATTTTTAGTAGAGATGGAGTTTCACCACGTTGGCCAGGCTGGTCTTGAACTCCTGACCTCAGGTGATCCATCCACCTCTGCCTCCCAAAGTGCAGGGATTACAGGTGTGAGCCACCGTGCCCGGCCCTAGGGACAAGCTCTCATACCATGAGTACCTAAGTAACACATAGAAAAGATTTGATTTGTTACAGCTATGAAGTTGCCTTATTTCTATACTACTGGAAAGTCCCTACTTACATAAGTTTGTTGGCTACTTCTGATTGGTGGAGCTTAAGTTCTGTTTTTCTTTAACACAGACATTTACAAGAAATACGTTTTTCTTATGTCTGCAAATCAAGCAAGGTTAAGATCACTTATGAGGCCTAGCTGGCTTTGTCTGCTCAGTGATTCTTTAGGCCTGGTCTCTGCTCAATGATTCTTCAGGCCTGGTCTTCATTTTAATTTACTTTAATAGATCTCATGACTTCTCTGAAAAATATCATTGTATGACGCCCATTTTACAGATGAGGAAGCTGAGGCTTAAAGAGATTAGGTGATTTCCACCTCCACCTCAAATCCAACAAAACTAATAAATGGAACTCTTTGTTTATTTAACTCTTTTCCACTCATAAGTTTTAAGGACTGTGGATGGTTCTCATCTGGCTCCAGTCATGCCCTGAGAAAGTTTGTTTGCCTTGGCAAGTATGTCATTTATTCTTCCCACCTTGAGGTCTAAAAACTGCTTATTATAGAAAAATTCAAACAAAAAAGGTTAGAAAATAGTATAATTAACCTTCATGTAATCATCACCCAGCTTCAACAGTGATCAACTTAGGGCCAGCCTCATTTTGTTCACACCCCTGCCTCTATTTTGAAACAAATCCCAGTAACTATTTCAGTATGTAAATCTAAGAACTTTTTAAAAATAACCTCTGGCCAGGCGCAGTGGCTCATGCCTGTAATCCCAGCACTTTGGGAGGCCGAGGAGGGTGGATCACCTGAGGTCAAGAGTTCGAGATCAGCCTGGCCAACATGGTGAAACCT
Organism: Theropithecus gelada; assembly: GCF_003255815.1. NCBI lineage: Eukaryota > Metazoa > Chordata > Mammalia > Primates > Cercopithecidae > Theropithecus > Theropithecus gelada. Next base: position 66,180,857 of record NC_037672.1, on the reverse strand, counting down.
CCTCTCTACTAAAAATACAAAAATTAGCTGGGCATGGTGGTGTGTGCCTGTAATCCCAGCTACTCAATAGGCTGAGGCAGGAGAATCGCTTGAACCCGGGAAGCGGAGGTTGCAGTGAGACGAGATCATGCCACTGCACTCCAGCCTGGGCAACACGGCAAAAACTCTGTCTCAAACAACAACAACAACAACAACAACAACAAATAACCTCAATGTCATCACTATACCTAAAAAAAAACATGAATAAATTCTTAATATCACCAAATATTCAGTGGGTATTCACACATCTCTTAATGTCTTTTATAAAAAAAAAAAAAGTTTCTGGCCGGGTGCAAAGGCCCACGCCTGTAATTCCAGCACTTTGTGAGGCCAAGGTAGGCAGATAACCTGAGGTCAGGAGTTCGAGACCAGCCTGGCCAACATGGTGAAACCCTGTCTCTACTAAAAATGAAAAAATTAGCCGGGCATGGTGGCGGGTGCTTGTAATCCCAGCTTCTAGGGAGGCTGAGGCAGGAGAGTCGCTTGAACCCAGGAGGCAGAGGATGCAGTGAGCCGAGGTCGTGCTACTGCACTCCAGCCTGGGCAACAAGAGTGAAACTCCATCTCAAAAGCGTGAAAACAAAAACAATTAGCCTGATGTGGTGGTGCATGCCTGTCATCCAGGCTACTCAAGAGGCTGAGGCAGGAGAATCGTTTGAACCTGGGAGGCAGAGGTTGCAGTGAGCTGAGATTATGCCACGGGACTCCAGCCTGGGCGACAAAGCGGGACTCTGTCTTAAAAATAAATAAATAAATAAAATAAAATAGTTTCTTTGCTGTAAATTCAATCAGAAAAAGAAATAAAAAATAAAGTTTCTTTGATTAGCGATCCAAATAAGTTTTATACATTGCAATTGGTTGCTATGTCTCATAAGTCTCTTTTAATCTATGGGTTTCCCTTCGTCTCTCCCTGTTTGCCTCCTTGTAATTTATTTGTTGAAGAAACCATTTGTCTTGCCAAGTCCCCACAGTGTAGATTTCGCTGACCACAGCCTCCTGGCATCATTTAACACATTCCTCTGGGCCTTGTAGGTCCTATAATTTAATAGGTAGATCCAGAAACTTGATTTGATTTGGGTTAATTTTTTTTCTTTTTCTTTCTTTCTTTCTTTTTTTTTTTTTTTTTAGACAGAGTCTCGCTCTGTCCTCCAGGCTAGAGTGCTCACTGCAACCTCCATCTCCGGGCTCAAGTGGTCCTCCTGCCTCAGCTGGGACTATAGACGTGTGCCACCACCACGCCCAGCTGATTTTTGTATTTTTGTAGAGAAGGGGTTTCACAGTGTTGGCCAGGCTGGTCTGGAGCCCCTGAGCTCAAGTGATCCACCAACTTCGGGCTCCCAAACTGCTGGAAATACAGGTGTGAGCCACCACTCCCAGCCAATTTTTTTTTTTCTCAAAACTTCCTAGGTGCTTGTAAGGTTTTACATAAAGGGACACATTTTGGAAACAAAACCAATTATAAAGGCTAGGCAGCTAATACACATAAAATCATGGCCCAGAATTAAGGAGGGACCTGCGTGATTGTGACCATGAAGTGCCCACTTTAGGCTGGGAGGACCCCTTTTCTAACTCTGGGTCCAAGTTTAGCCCTGAGCACCCCCATCAGACATCCCGGCCCCTCCAGCTCTGTGTGTTTGCTCCTCTCCTGTCCTGATTTGTACCATTTGGTGCCAGCATGGGCAGGCATTCATTCTAAGGGGACTCTTCCCCGGGAGTCAGCATTTTCCTGTGACCCGGTAACATCGCTATTTCTAGCTAGTTGATGATAAGGGATCAGCATTTTCTAGCAGCTACTGTTGCCGCACAGAGCATTTGCTCAGAGCGACACCTAGTGGCTGTTAAAAAATAATGTATTGAGGTGTAGTGGCCCTTTTTTTCTTTCTTTCTTTTTTTTTTTTTTTTTTTTTAAGACGGAGTCTTGCTCTGTCTCCCAGGCTGGAGTGCAATGGCGCAATCTCGGCTCACTGCAACCTCCGCCTCCCGGGTTCAAGCGATTTTCCTGCCTCAGGCTCCTGAGTAGCTGAGATTACAGGCCCCTGCCACTGCGCCCAGCTAACTTTTGTATTTTTTTAGTAGAGACGGGGTTTTGCCATGTTGGCCAGGCTGATCTCGAACTCCAGACCTCAGGTGATCCACCCGCCTCAGCCTCCCAAAGTCCTGAGATTACAGGCGTGAGCCACCATGCCTGGCCATAGCCCTTTTTTAAAAAGACATCAAACTAGTTTGATTTTAAAATATGTATTGTATCGTAATTTTTAATTACAAAAGTAACTCATCATCATAAGAAAAACCCCAAAAGATACTGAATAGTAATAGCTTTGGCAATCAGATTGGTTTCCAGAATTTCATTCAAGTCTTTCCTGGTGCACCGTTTGAATACAAATGAAAATCCCACCAGAACTCAAACCCCAAGAGTAACCACAGTGAATCATAGATCATGCTTCTTAGCGGCTACATAGTATTTCCTGGAACATAGGGGTGGGGATAATTGCTCACCCCATCTCTTATTAGTGGACTTTATGGGTAGATTTTGGGGTTTTTGCTTTTACAAACAATGCTTCCAGGAAATCTTTGTACATATGGCGTTTGCATTCTTGATAGTGCTTCTGTAAACAGTCATATAGAAAATGGAATTCTGAGTCAAAGAGAATGAGCATCTTTTGCACCGATTTACACCTCTACCAGTAATGTGCCTGTTTCTCTGTGTGCTCACAACCCCAGAATATTATCACTTAAATAAAAACCTTTGTGTATGTTGGCTTTTAATCTGTTTAAAAGAAAAAAATGATTTTTTGTTGTTGCGGTGACTAGGTTGGGTTCTGTGTGGTGCAATTTTTTTCTGACCATTAATCTTCCTAGAGACATTTCATACAGAATTTGTAACTGGTAGCTGGGTGCGGTGGCTCACGCCTGTAATCCCAGCACTTTGGGAGGCCGAGGCAGGTGGATCACGAGGTCAGCAGATCGAGACCATCCTGGCTAACACCGTGAAACCCCATCTCTACTAAAAGTACAAAAAAAATTACCCGGGCATGGTGGTGGGCGCCTGTAGTCCCAGCTACTCCGGAGGCTGAGGCAGGAGAATGGCGTGAACCCGGGAGGCAGAGCTTGCAGGGGGCCGAGATTGCACCACTGCAGCCCAGCCTGGACCACAGAGCGCGACTCCGTCTCAAAAAAAAAAAAAAAAAAAAAAAAAAAAGAATTTGTAGCTGGTGGTGGACTCTAACATAGAAACAAGGATATTTGGACCCTTATTAATATTTGTGAACTCGAATTATATTTATGGAATGCCTACTGTGTGTCATCGCAGACACATGAAACCTTCCCTGTCTTCTGAGGGAACTCGCAGAGCAGTGGGGGACGCCAGCTTGCACACCAGTCACTTCAGTGAGTGGGTGATTCAGGCTCTAGCTCGAAGAACATAAGGCAAGCTGGTGTCCGAAAGGAGGCAGTGAGGAGGAAGCAGTCAAGGGAACGCTGCACAGAGGGGAGGGCGTTGAAGCTGGATCTTGAAGAATAAGGGCCAGGCCCACAGGAAGGAGAGCCAATCAGGGACAGGAAACAGAATGTGTGTGGAGTGGTGTGTTTGCAGGGTGCAGGAAGATCCAAGTGTCTAGAAAGAGTTTTGAGACTGCACATATGGCGCAGGCTGGCTCACAGAGTTTGTACTTTATCTGCAACACAAAGAGATTTTCAAACTCTAGATACTTTTATTTTAAAAGAAAACACGGCCGGGCTCAGTGTCTCACGCCTGTAATCTCAGCACTTTTGTTTTTTTTTTTTTTTTTTTTTTTTTTTTTGAGACGGAGTCTCACTCTGTCGCCCAGGCTGGAGTACAGTGGCCAGATCTCAGCTCACTGCAAGCTCCGCCTCCCGGGTTTATGCCATTCTCCTGCCTCAGCCTCCCGAGTAGCTGGGACTACAGGCGCCCGCCACCTCGCCCGGCTAGTTTTTTGTAGTTTTTAGTAGAGACGGGGTTTCACCGTGTTAGCCAGGATGCTCTCGATCTCCTGACCTCGTGATCCGCCCGTCTCGGCCTCCCAAAGTGCTGGGATTACAGGCTTGAGCCACCGCGCCCGGCCAATCTCAGCACTTTTGGATGCTGAGGTGGGCGGATCGCTTGAGGTCTGGAATTCGAGAACAGCCTGGCCAACAGAGCGAAACCCTGTCTCTACTAAAATTACTAAAATTAGCCGGGTGTAATGGCATGCGCCTGTAATCCCAGCTACTCGGGAGGTTGAGGAACGAGAATCGCTTGAACCCGGGAGGCGGAGGTTGCAGTGAGCTGAGATCACACCACTGCACTCCAGCCTGGGAAACAGAGTGAGACTCCGTCTCATAGAGAACATTACCTCAATACTGTAATAGAAAAATCAATATCATTTGCCATAAATATAACCATAAAAATTAATTTACAAAACAGAAACAAAAAACCAAGTGAGTATATTTAAAACAGTTTAAAAATTAAATGAAATCCAGGCCGCGCGATGGCTCACACCTGTAATCCCAGCACTTTGGGAGGCCGAGGCGGGCGGATCACCTGAGGTCAGGAGTTCAAGACAAGCCTGGCCAACATGGTGAAACCCCATCTCTACCAAAAATACAAAAATTAGCTGGGCGTAGTGGCAGCTACTTGGGATCCTGAAGCAGGAGAATCGCTTGAACCCGGGAGGCGGATGTTGCAGTGAGCCGAGATTGCACCATTGCGCTCCAGCCTGGGGAACAAGAGGGAGACTTTGTCTCAAAAAAAAAAAAAAAAAAAGTTAAAAAAATTAAAATGAAATCTAATAACAAATCTAATCTGTTTACAAAAAATTCATGTCCAAAATTATCTTCATCTGTGAGAAAAATAAACCAATTTATTATCAGTCGGTAGTAATAAAGAGATTCAGCTCTGTATCATTTAGTTTAAGACTAAGATGAGGGTTATGGCAATGACAATTCTGTGTCGTTTTGTGTGTGTTAATTAGCACCAGCCTACCCATCCCCCAACACCCCCAGAAATCTCGACACACTGATGTAGGTAGGTAGAGCTTCTCCCTGCTCCTGAAAACCAGAGTCGCAGAAGCTCCAGGTGGCCACTGTCGCTCAGATGACCTAGATCCTACAGCCAGGAACTGAAATCCAAATCTTCTGACTCCACATTCTTATGCCAGGCCAATGCCTGGTATAAAAGTTAAAAGAAAAAAACCTTTCTAATTCATATATCTCTCCAAATACAGAACTAGGCTGCCTCTAGGAGCAGTGACCTCTACCCTGGAGCATCTCCACAAAGCCTGGAGGACACCCGTATCTTTCGAGGTTTTTCTCCAGGGAAATGCTTTAGAGGTTGTGCTTAATGTCTGAAATTCCTTATAATTCTTAAGAGTCTCTGAGTCTGTGACTGAGAAATATTTCAAGACACTAACACAGGGATTAAAAACTATCCCTTTGTTTTAATAATTAAAATACAGACTAAAGGAGGTTTTGAGTTCTTTAGAAATAAACACTCAAATTCAAAATAATGGTCTTTATGGCTGAACGCAGTAGCTCATGCCTGTAATCCCAGCAGTTTGAGAGGCTGAGGCAGGCAGATCACCTGAGGTTGGGAGTTCGAGACCAGCCTGGCCAACACAGTGAAACCCCATCCCTACTAAAAGTACAAAAAAAGTAGCTGGGCGTGGTGGCGGGTGCCTGTAATCTCAGCTACTCAGGAGGCTGAGGCAGGAGAATTGCTTGAACCTGGGAGGCAGAGGTTGCAGTGAGCTGAGACCGTGCCATTGCACTGCAGCCTGGGTGACAGAGCAAAACTCTATCTCAAAATAAATAAATGAATACAACAAAATAATGTTCTTTAGAGAATTATGAAACCCTAATTATGTCTGCATGTGAGTTCTATGTCCATCATTAGTAGTAATTGGTTTTTAAAAAAAAAAAAAAAACAAACCAAGGCCAGGCACGGTGGCTCACGTCAGTAATCCCAACATTTTGGGAGGCTGAGGTGGGCGGATGACCTGAGGTCGGGAGTTCGAGACCAGCCTGACCAACATGGAGAAACCCTGTCTCTACTAAAGATACAAAATTAGTTGGGTATGGTGGTGCATGTCTGTAATCCCAGCTACTTGGGAGGCTGAAGCAGGAAAATCACTTGAACCTGGGAGGTGGAGGTTGTGATGAGTCAAGATCGGGCCATTGCACTCCAGCCTGGGCAACAAGAGTGAAGCTCTGTCTCAAAAAAATTAATTAATTAAATAAATTAAATGAATAAAAAACCAAAACCCAAAACACTTATTTACAACTTGAAGACATGTCAAAAATGCTAAAACAGAGAAATTCTTTTATGGCTATTAGCATTTTCTCAGAAAAGATCGTTTCTGGGAAGTATGATCTCTTCCTGAAATTATCCTTCTCTTTTGATTAATACAACTAAACTTTAATTCCTTGGATTGTCAATGTTTTGAGTTATCTACTGCTGCATAACAAATACCTCAAAAGTTAATGGTTTAAAACAACAATAACCATCTATGATATTTCACAGTTCTGTGGGTTAGCTGGGGTGATTCTTCTGCTCCATGTGGTATCAGCTAGACTCCCAAAGTGCTGGGATTACAGACATGAGCCACCATGCCTTGCCATTCTCAGTTTTAATTTATAATATCCCATAATTTACAATAAATATCAATAGATATAAGCCACATCAGCAAAAGTTCTTTGGCATCTTCAATACTTATTGCGAGTAAAAAAGGATCCTGAAATGAAAACATTTGAGAAGCACTTCAGTAGAGGCAAAAGAAGAATTGGGGACACCGATGAGAAATAGTACAGACTAAGAAATAATTGGACTAATGATTTTAAGGTGGTAGCAATGGGGAGTAAAAAGCGGCTCAATTTTAGATGTATTTTGAAGGGAAAGTCAACAAGATGGAGCAGATGTGGGAAATGAGGAGAGAAGTCAAGTATTATTCCAAGGGTTTTGTTTTAGTTTTTGCTTTTGTGTTTCACCTGAGTGAACTGGTAGGATGGCATTGATACTAATTAGGAAAGACCAGGGAGGAAGAGATGTAGGGGAAATACAGTAAACTTATTTGGAGAATGTTAAGTTTGAGATGTTCATTAGATATTTAAGTGTTAGGGGAGCGTGGGTGGAGATACAATCTTGGGTGGAGATACAATCTTCAGAGTCTTAACCATATGGATTGCTTTTAAAACCATGAGACTGGATGAGATCAACAAAGGAGTCAATGAAGATAGAAGAAAAAAGAGGTTGAAAGACTGAGCCTGGCAGGGCGCGGTGGCTCACACCTGTCATTCCAGCACTTTGGGAGGCCGAGGTGGATGGATCATCTGAGGTCAGGAGTTCAAGACCAGCCTGGTCAACATGGTGAAACCCCCTTCTCTACTAAAAATACAAAAGTTAGCCGGGCGCAGTGGCGTGCGTCTGTAATCCTAGCTACTCAGGAGGCTGAGGCAGGAGAATCGTTTGAACCCAGGAGGCGGAGTTGCAGTGAGCTGAGACTGAGAAAGCTGTCAGGTAGTTAAAAAAAAAAAAAAAAAAGGAGAGAACAGTAATTTGAACTGTCAAATGCTACTAATAGGTCAAGTAAGATAAAGACAAATAGATCATTGGTATCTGAAGGACTGTGTGCGAGAGAGGGGAATAATGTGAGCAAAAGGCCCAAATCAGGAGCAGTGTGGTGTGCTAGAACGTAAGCGGCAGGGATGAGATGGGAGAGCAGGCAGGAGTCAGCTTGTGAAGGGCCTGGCATTCCATATTAAAGACTTAGACTTCATGCTGTGGGTTTGGGGAAGCCACTTTAGGCTGAAAAGTGACACAGTCCAATTTGCATTTTAGATAGATCATTCTGGATGCTTAGGAAGGGTGGGGAGGATAGAGGATGGAACTGAGCCAAACCGAGCAAGGGTCTCAAGGAAGTGGAGGCTGTAGCAGGAGAGGGCCAGAGATAGTGAAGGTGTGCATTTCAGCCATGGATGTGGGGATGGAGAAGAGAGAATTGATTAGGAATATTTAGGAAGCAGAATTCTCAAAACTTGGAAACTGCTGCGACTGGGGGAGTGAGCGAGGTAGAAGAATTAAGCTTGGGTAACAGACTGCATAGAAAGTGGGGTACCAACCTGAAATACAGAAATTAGGAGCCAGAACAGTTTGGGGGTGAAGAGATTGTCACATTTGGACATGTTATATTTGAGATGTTCATGAGAGATGTAGGTGGAGATGTCTAGAAGGCAGTTGGATATTCAGGTGTAAAAACCAAGGGAGAAGATCTTTAAAGAGTGGTACTGGTGTAAAGTCTCAACCAGTATATATGTCCCAGCTTTCTAAAGAAAAACTAATTATAGTAAATTTCCAGTTTAAAAAAATTAATAATTCTTGGAGAACTTTGTACGTTTTAATCTGTTTGCCTCAAGAGTTCTTAGGTCTGTTAATATAATTTGAGGGTATTTAACAGTTTAGTCATCGAAATCTGAAAATGTTTGGTTTCTGAATTGATTTCTCATGTTGATGGTTATACCAGTGCAGATAGCAGTAGGATGGTCTTACCAAATAATCGCCCTTTATGACTGCAGGGTAAACCAATTAGATTAATGGTACTAAACCCGGCTGCACATTAGCACCACCTGGGGAGTATTTCAAACATACCAATAAACGTCTCTAATAATCAGAAAAATGCAAAGTAAAACCACAAGGAGCTATCACCTCACTCATGTTACGTTGACTCTTATCAAAAAGATCAGTGACAACAAGTATTGGCTAGGATGTGTAGAAAATAGAACCTTTCCCGGGTGTGGTGGTTCATGCCTGTAATCCCAGCACTTTGTTAGGCCAAGGCAGGTGGATCTCTTGAGCTCAAGAGTTTGAGACCAGCCTAAAGCAGAAATTTTGTCATTTGTGACAATATGGATGAACCTAATGTAGCATAATAATTCATAGTATGCTAAATGAAATAAACGAGATACAGAAAGATAAATACCACATACCCTCACTTATATATGGAATCTTTTTTTTTTTTTTTGAGATGGAGTCTCGCGCTGTCGCCCAGGCTGGAGTGCAGTGGTACCATGTCGGCTCACTGCAAGCTCCACCTCCCGGGTTTATGCCATTCTCCTGCCTCAGCCTTCCGAGTAGCTAGGAATACAGGTGCCCGCCACCTCGCCCGGCTAGTTTTTTGTATTTTTTAGTAGAGACGGGGTTTCACCGTGTTAGCCAGGATGGTCTCGATCTCCTGACCTCGTGATCCGCCCGTCTCGGCCTCCCAAAGTGCTGGGATTACAGGCCTAAGCCACCGCGCCCGGCCTATACATGGAATCTTAAAAAGTCTACCTTATAGAAATAGAGAGTAAAATGATGGTTACCACAGGCTAGAGACAGGGGGATAGATGGGAAAAAGGGAGACACTGGGTCAAAGGGTACAACATTTCAGTTAGACAAGAGAAGTTCTGGTGTTCCATGTACAACACAGTGACTATAATTGTTAATAATGTTTTGTGTATTCTAAAACAGCTAAAAGATTATTTTCATTGTTCTTACCAAAAGAAATTATAAACATTTGAAGTGATGGATATGTTAATTAGGCTGATTCAATCATTCCATAATGTCTGCATGTAAGGAAACAATACATTGTACTCCATAAATGTATATAATCATTATTTGTTGGTCTGGTGTGGTGGTTCACACCTTTAATCCCATGCTTTGGGAGACCAAGCAGGAAGGATCGCTTGAGCCCAGGTGTTTGAGACCTGCCTGGCAACATAGCGTGACCTTGTCTCTACGGAATTTTTTTTAAAACTTAGCCAAGCATTGTGGTAAATGCTTGTAGTCTTAGCTACTCAAGCGGCTGAGATAGAAGGATCACCTGAGCCCAGGAATTTGAGGCTGCAGTGAGCAGTGAGCTATGATCACACCACTGCCCCCCATCCTGAGTGACAGAGTGAGATCCTGTTACTACTACTACTAATAATAGTAATAATAATACTCAATTAAAAATAAAGCAAAACTCAAACGTACCAACATACCAGTGGCTGATGTTTCACCAAGATACTTTGGTTTGATTGGTCTGGAGGGGGCCACAGGCATTCTAGTTTGAAAAGCTCTTCCTGATGATTTTAATTAGCAGTCAAGGGTAAATCACTGGATTAGAGGAATGATTTTACTATTTTTTTAAACACAATTTAAAAATTCATTTTAGAGGCCGGGTGTGGTGGCTCACGCCTGTAATCCCAGCCCTTTGGGAGGCCGAGGCGGGCGAATCACGAGGTCTGGAAATCGAGACCATCCTGGCTAACACGGTGAAATCCTGTCTCTACTAAAAATACAAAACAAAACGAAAAAAAAAATTACCCGGGGGTGGTGGCGGGCGCCTGTAGTCCCAGCTACTCTAAAGACTGAGGCAGGAGAATAGCGTGAACCTGGGAGGCGGAGCTTGCAGTGAGCCGAGATCGCGCCACTGCACTCTAGCCTGGGCCACAGAGGGAGACTCCATCTCAAAAAAAAAAAAAAAAAAAAAAAATCATTTTGGATTAAAACTCCCTTGAAGCAAACCACTATTAATTCACTGTGTTAACTGACTAAGGAAATTTTCTCTGAGCCTTGCATATGTGCACAGGACTTGTGGGACACTGAAGCTGAAGAGTATAAGACAGCAAGTAGTGAGGGCCCCTGAAGAAGGAACCGGAACAACAGCTTTGCAGAAAACCCATCAGAAAAAGCAGAACAGACTGATGTGAATTGGTGACTATGCTATCTAGGGTCAAGAAAGGACCTCAGGGTTCAGCTAGCCCCCCATCAACCTCCACTACCAACAAATCCTGAATTGACAAAGACTTGTTTAGACTGACCAGTCACTTCATCTTATGTAGCTTTGTGGCTTCTGTCTTGATAAGCCCCTTGCCTTTGGTGGAGAGAGATGGCCTTCCTGGGCTATTCTCCTCCTGTGTCTCTCTATATGAGTAAACCCCAAGGCTTTACCCCCATTGTCTCTGAATTATTCTTTTGATGTCTCAGAGCATTTGCTTACTCTTATCACAATAAATCACAATCTCAAATAAACAAGCACTTTGTTGAATTTGAGCTGTTTGCACAAGATAGGACAGACAAATGCAACCAATACTTTGCCTCTCAGTTATTAAGTCAGGCAAGATAAACCCATGGTCTTAAGTATTCACTCAAATTCATTACCAAAAATGACCTCGACTCTTCTCTGGATTCTACCCACTGATGAAAATTCAGATTTTTCTTGAACAGTAGAATAAGAACATAAGATGTTTTCTGGGAAGCAAGGTATATATATATATATATATATAATATATATATATATATATATTTTTTTGAGACAGGGTCTCACTGTGTTGCCCAGGATGGAGTGTAATGGTGCCATCTTGATTCACTGCAACCTCTGCTTCCCAGGTTCAAGCGAACCTCTCACCTCAGCCTCCTGAGTAGCTGGGACTACAGGCATGTGCCACCATGTGCAGCTAATTTTTGTATTTTTAGTGGAGATGAGGTTTCACCATGTTGACCAGGCTGGTCTTGAACTCCTGACCTCAACTTATCTGCATGCTTCAGCCTCCCAAAGTGCTGGGATTACAGGCGTGAGCCACCTTGCCCAGCAGCAAGATATATTTTCTATGCTGTGGAACAAATTACAACAAACTTAGTGGATAAAGAATCTGAGCATGGCTTTACTGGATTCTCTACTTAGGGTCTCACAAGCTTTATTCAAATTGTTGGCCAGACTGCATTTTCATTTGGAGGCTCAACTAGGGAAGAACCTGCTTCCAAACGAATACAACTTATTTGAGAATGTATTTCCTTGTGAATGTATTTTTGAAGACCCTGGCTTTTTGTAGCCATTTGTCGGAGGCTTTTGGCAGATCTTACAGGGCACCCATCATTCCTTATGCAAGTTTCCTTAACATAGCTGCTAGCTTGTCCAGCCAGCAAGGAAAATCTCTCTTGCTTCAGTCTACTAATGTGGAATTTCATATAATGTAATATAATCACAAGAGTAACATCCCATCACCTGTGTCATGGTTTCTTGGTTAGAAGCAAGTCACAGGTCCCACCTACACTCATGGGAGGAGATCACACAAAGGCACAAACACCAGAGGTGGAAAATCACTGGGGTTGGGGATCACTATAGGGATAGGGTCTGTTTGTCACACAAGAAAGAGCCATAAATTGTGTATAGACAATCCAAACAGATAATATAGTCATGGGTATAACTGGAAAAAATCTTAGGTGGAGGCAGAAATCCTGGTCCTGGTTGTGTTAGTAACTTAGATCACACATACCCAGCAAGTTCTCTAAACCTCAATTTCCTTAGTTTATCAATAAAATGAGATAGTGGAGACAGTTTTGGATATTAATCACATAAATCCATAGTAAAATATCATGGAAGCACTATCCTTCACCTTTAGCAGAAGTTAGAAATGATCCCACTAAAAGCTTATGAGTTTATGGTAAAATCGGTACGCCCAGTTCTGAAGAGCAACCTGGCAGTATGTATCACGCCATTAAAATGTTCATACTTGTGATGGTTGACTTTACATGTCAACTCGTCAACTTGATTGAGCCACAGGATATTTAGATATTTGGTTAAATATTATATGTGGGTATGTCTGTAAGGATGTTTCTGGATGAGATTTAACATTTGAATCTGTAGGCTGAGTAAAGGAGATTGTCCTTACCAAGGTGAGTAGACCTCATCCAATCTGTTGAAAGCCTGAATATAATAAAGGGATGAATAAGAAAGAATTATTTTTCTCTGTCTCACTGCCTTTGAGCAGGGACATTGGTTTTTTCCTGCCTACTCAAACATGAACTGAAACTGACTCCATTGACTCTTCTGAGTCTCAGGCCTTTGGACTTAGACTGGAACTTACACCATTGGATCTCCTGGTTCTTCAGCTTACCAGCTGCAGATCTTAGGACTTCTCAGCCTCCATAATCATGTAAGCCAATTATTTATAGTAAATACTTATGTAAATATCATATTGCGTCTGTTTCTGTGAAGCACCTAGACTAATTTGATAAACATCCTTTGTCAAAGTAATCCCAATCCCTGGGATTTTATAGCACTAAAACGTAAAATTAAAAAGATATGTGTAAAACAAGCTGTATGCACTATGTTATTAACTGCAGTGTTATTTCTTTTTGTTTTAATTTTACTTTAAGTTCTGGGATACATGTGCTGAACATGCAGATTTGTTTTACATAGGTATACATGTGCCATGGTGGTTTACTGCACCTATCAACCCATCATCTAGGTTTTAAGCCCTGCATGCATTAGGTATTTGTCCTAATGCTCTCCCTAGTGTTATTTCTAATAACGAAAAAGTGGAAATAATATACATGTTTAACAATCGGAGCATGGCTGCATAGATTATAGCATGTCCACTTCAAAGAAAATTATGCAAGCATTAAACTAATAATCATGAAGAATACAGAATCACAAGGGAAACACATGGGAGAGGGTTTACAATCAGATATGCATTTAGTTTTTTTAAAAGCAAAACATAAAATTATATAAACACTACAGTAACAAGTAAGAAAAAGTAAATAATGAAGAAAATCCATATGCTTGGTTCATGGAATTACAATTTTTAAATAACTTTCCTTTACCAATATGACATTTTTAAGACAATAACTAAAAAGTATAAAATAGGCTGGGCACAGTGGCTCATGCCTATAATCCCAGCACTTTGGGAGGCCAAGGAGGGCGGATCACCTGAGGTCGGGAGTTCAAGACCAGCCTGACCAACATGGAGAAACCCCATGTCTACTTAAAACACAAAATTAGCCTGGTGTGGTGGCGCATGCCTGTAATCCCAGCTACTCAGGAGGCTGAGGCAGGAGAATCGCCTGGGAGGCAGAGTTTGCGCTGAGCTGAGATCGCGCCAATGCACTCCAGACTGGGCAACAAGAGAGAAACTCCATCTTAAAAAAAAAAAAAAAAAAAGTATAAAATGAAAACAATGAAGGAGTTAAATTGTCAGTGGTTCTTAATTGAAGTAGACTTAGAATTTAGAATTTAAAAACACTAAGTTCTATTTTGTGAAGATTGTGAGATGGGGTTGGGGCAATCATATACTTAAAACACAAACATACACAGCACCCCAACCCACCCCTCCACACTGAAATACACAGGTGATTCTGATGCGTATAGATAGCTAAATTTTCAGCATAAAGTTTCACATGGAGAATAAGGGAGATAGTCTAGCGAGGAGCTGAGCATTGCCTCTGAGGCACTTTGGGTGATGAAGACCAGGCTGTTCTTAGCATGCACCTGGACTGTTGCAGCCACTGTCTTTAGCATTTGTAGCTTGTGGGCATTCTGAGGTATCGCCCTCCAGGCAGGATTTCTCCACAAGGCGGAAGGCCTCCAAGAACTCATTAATATCGATGTGGCCATCTTTGTTGAAATCAATACTCCGGGCAAGGTCACAGATGCAGTCATCTGTAATGTCGATATTCATATGAGAGCTTAACAGCTTCCAGGTCTGCCTGAACTCGTCCAGTGAGATGAACCCTTATCAGAGGGAGGAAATCAATTCAGTGTGTTAGTCTAGTTTTTAATGTTCATTTTCTCTAACATTCTTACAAGGACACCTGCTCCCTACTGCTTAACAGAGAGACACCCAAAGCCTAGTATCTAATTTAAACTTCCAAGAGGATCACACAAACCATTGGCTCACCAAAGATTTTCAGCTGGGAGCAATTTTGCTCCCCTCTCTCCGGGGGACATTTGGCAATGTCTGGAGACATTATTGTTTGCTGTGACTAAGATGGAGGTGAGGTGCTACTGACCTCTAATAAATAAAGGCCAGACATGCTGCCAAACATCTTATAATGCACAAGATGGACCCCAAAACAAAGAATTATCTAGCCCAAAATGTCAACAGTACCACTATTGAGAAACCCTGCATTTAATCATCTCAAACATATACTAATTTATTCTGGCCATTAAAATCCTTTGGACCCCATATATCTATAGTCAATTGATTTTTTACAAGGGTCCCAAGATCATTTAATGGGGAAAGAATAGTTTTTTTCAACAATGATGGGGGACAAGCAGATATGCACATGCAAAAAGAGTAAAGCTAGACACCTACCTAACACTATATAAAAAAACTAACTCGATATGGATCAAAGACCTAAATGTAAGAGCTAAAACTCTAAAACTCTTAGAAGCAAACATAAGTGTAAATCTTTGTGACCTTAGGTTATGCAACAGTTTTATAGCTAAAAAAGCTATAACACCAAAAGCATAAACAACTAAAGAAAAAATAAATTGTACTTTTTCAAAACTTTTGGGTATCAGGCTGGGTGCGGTGGCTCACGCCTGTAATCCCAGCACTTTGGGAGGCTGAGGCAGGTGGATCACGAGGTCAGGAGTTCAAGAACAGCCTGGCCAACATGGTGAAACCCCGTCTCTACTAAAAATACAAAAATTAGCCGGGCATGGTGGCAGGTGCCTGTAGTCCCAGCTACTCAGGAGGCTGAGGCAGAAGAATTGCTTGAACCCAGGAGGCGGAGGTGGCAGTGAGCCAAGATTGTACCACTGCACTCCAGCCTAGGTGACAGAGTGAGACTCCGTCTCAAAAAAAAAAAAAACCAAAAACTTTCGGGCATCAAAGGACGCTACCAAGAAAGTGAAAAGACAATCCACAAAATCAGAAAAAAAAATTGCAACGCATATGTCTGATAATGTCCTAGTACCCAGAATATATGAATAACTCTCACAACTCAAATAAAAAGACAAATAGCTCAATTTAAAAATGGACAAAGGATTTGAATAGACATATCTCCGAAAGAGATACACAAATGGCCAATAAGCACATGAAAATGTTCAACATCTTTAGTTATTAAGGAAATGAAAGTCAAAACTACAGTAGAACGGGTATAATAAAAACTAAAAAAAAAAAAAAAACCCACAAAATACAAAAATGGAAAATAACAGGCATTGGTGAGGATGTAGAGAAACTGGAGCCCTCATACATTGTTGGTGGCAATATAAACAGGTACAGCTACTGTGAGAAACGGTTTGGTAAGTCCTCAAAAAGTTAAACATAGAATCACCATATGACCAAGCAATTACACTCCTAGGTATATACCCAAGAAAATTGAAAACATATATTGACACAAAAAGTCACACATGAATGTTCATAGCAGCATCGTTCATAGTAGCCAAAAGTAGAAACAATCCAAAGTCTATCAACAATGACTGGATAAATAAAAGTTCTGTCCACACAATGGAATATTATTCAGTCATTAGAAAGGAACGAAAAACTGATACTGCTGCAACATGGATGAATCTTGAACACAGGCTAGGTGACAGAATCCAGACACCAAAGGCCATATTTTGCATGATTCTGTTTATATCAAATGTCCAGAATAGGCAAATCCATAGAGACGGAAAGTAGATTAGTGGTTGCCAGGGACTCGTGGAGGAGGGATAGGGAATGAGGAGTAATTGCTAATAGGTATGAGATTTCTTTCTGGGGTGATTAAAGTGTTCTAGGCCATGCGCAGTGGCTCACGCCTGTAATCCCAGCACTTTGGGAGATCTAGGGGGGCGAATCATGAGGTCAGGAGATCAAGACCATCCTGGCTAACATGGTGAAATCCTGTCTATACTAAAAATACAAAAAAAAAAAAAAGCCGGGTGTAGTGGCACATGCCTGTAATCCTAGCTACTTGGGAGGCTGAGGCAGGAGAATCACCTGAACCCAGGAGGTGGAGATTGCAGTGATCCGAGACTGTGCCACTGCGCTCCAGCCTGGGTGACGGAGGGAGACTCTGTCTCAAAAAAAAAAAAAAAAAAGTTCTACAGTTAGATAGTGGTGATGGTTATACAATCTTGTGACTTTACCAAGAACCACTAAATTGAATACTTTACACAGGTGAATTATGCGGTTTGTGAATTATGCCTCAACATTTTCAAATAACATTGAAAAAAGCCTTTGGACCATTGGGGGAATAGGATGTGGGGGAACAGGATGAGGATGTACAGGACCTCACCATACATTTTTTTTATAACTTCCTGTGAATCTATAATTATTTCAAAATTTAAAGTTAAGAAAAAGTTTTGGGAGTGAGGTTGCAAACGCCTTTCTATTCTAAGCACTTTTCATTACTTTGTGGCTATCTTCGATGGTACTGTAAAGGATATCACATCTTTCTTTTGCCTTTTTTTTTTTTTTTTGTGACAGAGTCTCAACTCTGTCACGGAGGCTGGAGTCCAGTGGCACAACCTCGGCTCACCGCAACCTCCACCTCCCAGGTGCAAGCGATTCTCCTGCCTCAGCCTCCCAAGTACCTGGGATTACGGACATGTGCCACCACACCCGCCTAATTTTCGTATTTTTAGTAGAGACTGGGTTTCGCCGTGTTGGCCAGACTGGACTCGAACTCCTGACTTCAGGTGATTCACCCGCCTCGGCCTCCCAAAGTGCTGGGATTACAGGCAGGAGCCACCATGCCCAGAGGATATCACGTCTTCTAATAATTATTCTTCCTATAAGAAGCTCTCATTCAGTTTGTCTTCATTCTTCTCTGCCCTACTTCTTTCTCTATGGGCTGCTTATACTACTCAAGTACTTTCCTAGTTTCTGCCATTTATAAGCACTAATCTTCTTACCTTGCTCTCCAAATGCCTGAGTGGCGATGAATCAGGAAGGACATTAAGGGTTTGAGGTAAAATACTTGCAGTGCATCAAAAGTGATAGAATAATGAGTGCCTTTACCTGAATGATCACTGTCTATGATCCTAAAAATGGTCTCCAGGTTGGATCGGTTTCGATACAGTGTTTCCAGCAAACTTGATTGTATGTTCTGCAAGAAAAAATTCATTTTCCTTCTTTGTCATATGTTTAGGCTTGTTCCAATATATAATTCACACACAATCAACCCTGACAATCACACATTTATGAAAAAATCTGAAAATATTTTGCCATCCCTCCATTCCCTCTACCCAGTTAAGCCCACCAAATAATCTAGTGGTTTAAGAAGCACCTCACCCATGATGAAAATCTTCCAAAATTGACTGTGGTGATGGTTGCACACACAGGTTATGTATGCCTTGTCTAAAACGCTTGGGACCAGAAATGTTTTGAATTTTGGATTTTTTCGGACATTGTAATATTTACCTGTATATAATGAGATATCTTGGGTATGGGACCCAAGTTTAAACACAAAATTAATTTTTGTTTCATATACACCTTATACATCTAGCCTGAATGTAATTTTTGTTTGTTTGCTTTGAGACAGAGTTTTGCTCTTGTTGTCCAGGCTGGAATGCAGTGGCCTGATCTCAGCTCACTGCAACCTCCGCCTCCCGGGTTCAAGCGATTCTCCTGCCTCAGCCTCCCGAGTAGCTGGGATTAGAGACATGCACCACCACGCCCGGCTAATACTTGTATCCTTAGTAGAGACGGGATTTCTCCACATTGGTCAGGCTGTCTCGAACTCCTGACCTCAGGTGATCTGCCTACCTTGGCCTCACAAAGTGCTGGGATTACAGGCATGAGCCATCATGCCTGGCCACCTGAAGGTAATTTTATAAAATATTTTTAATAATTGTGTGCATGAAACAAAGTTTGCATACATCGAACCATCAGAAAGCAAAGGTGTCAGATGTGGAATTTTTCACTTGTGGCATCATGTTGGCACTCAAAAATTTTTGGACTTTGGAGCCTTTCAGATTTGTTTTTTTAAACAGAGTCTCGCTGCGTTGCCCAGGCTGGAGTGCAGTGGCATGGTCTTGGCTCACTGCAACCTCTGCCTCCTGAGTTCAAGCAATTCTCCCACCTCACCTCCCAATAGCTGGGTCTACAGGCATATGCCACCACACCCGGCTAATTTTTGTATTTTAAGAAGAGACGGGGGTTCCCCGTGTTGGCCAGGTTGGTCTGAAACTCCTGGCCTCAAGTGATCCACCCTCCTCAGCCTCCCAAACTGCTAGGATTACAGGAGTGAGCCACCACACTCAGCCGAATTGTACACTTCAAATGGATGAATTGCATGGTATGTGAATTATATTGCAATAACATTGTTAAAAGAAGTACCTAGCCCAAGGTTGCACATACATTACATATTCTATAAGTAGTTATTGAATAAATACTTTTTTAAGTAGGGTAAGCACCATGGTGTTGAGGAAAGAAAATGGGCCTTGAGGTAAGACAGACCTTGGCTTGAGTCCCAACTCAGTCGTTCTATGACCTCAGGCAAGTTGCTAACCGCTGTGGGCAGTAATGGTGCTGATAATATGTATCTCTTGGAGTGGTTTCGAGGATTAACTGAGGCAACGTATGAAAACCACTTAACACAAAGCCTGACACATAGAAACTCAAGAAATAGTTATTCCCCTTTCTCACCCATCCAGCTTTTTGGGTTATTACTAATTGATTGTTTCTGACTCAAGTTCTCTCTAAGGAGTATCGTAGTCCACAGGTGCTCTCATTCACCATTACCACACCGTTACCTCGTGGCTCAGTTGTTCCTTGGCCAAGTTCTTCAGCCAAGACTTGTACTCCAGCATGTTGTCTGCTGAGCTGTTCACCAGCTGTGACCTCAGCATCCGCCATGGCAGTCCTAAATGCAACACAGACTCCACCGCTGCTGCCCAGTCACTCAAGGTGATCAAACCTACAGGTGAGAGCGAACTTGTTGACTTGTCACCTAGAAGTCTAGTTTCCTGCCCAATGGTGTGTATATTTTTATCCTGACAGCCTTCTTAGTATCTGCAGGTAATAGAAATAATGGGGACTGTCACTATTTTTGTTGGTAGTGGCAAAGTTGGTTGGAAGCTAGGCTTGCCAGATAAAATACAAGACGTCCAGTTAAATTTTATTGAAGACAGACCGTAAAGTACATAAAAGTGCCAAATATTGCATAAAAATTATTTGTTGTCTATCTGTCTGTCTAATTCAAACTTAATTAGGCATTTTACATTTTTGTTTACTGAATCTGGAAATACTTCTGCAAGCTACATAAGAGTCTTGTAAATAATATCATAAAACATTATATACCTACACACTGGTTATTTAAAAAAAATTAAACCACCTAAATTCCTTGGAATAGATCATTCACTGAAACTCTTGGAAGGCTACAGTATGTGTATATGAAAAGATACCACTATGAATTCATAAATGTTACTGCTGTTTTTAAATAGGGATATATTTAGTCAATGTCCATTAGAAATTCCATTAGTTGAGCAGACAACATTTCTAGCTTGGCTAATCATGAAATAGCTAAGCACACACTCAACTTCAACAAGTCAAGCCCTTGGTCTTTTGCCAGTCTTATACTCTTATAACTTCTCCCACTTGTCCTTTGCTTGGTTCTGGCCATGTTACCCTTCGCTGACTCTATTTCTTTTCACCCTCTCTATTTGGCCAAGTTCATATTTTGTTAAAAGCTTAGAATTTTAAAATTTAGTTAGAATAAATGAGACATTAAGTTGAATAAAATGGAGGATATAGCCAAAGGGGACTTTGGGTCACTCATTAAAGCAACAAATATTTATTTGCTAACTAGTGTAAGACAGAGATTTTCTGGCTAGCTTCCCTCCTCTGTGAATCTTTAACTGGATCATTCTTACCGACTTTATCTGCATCATGCTTCTTAAATTCACTGAGAAGATCTGAAGAATGAGCAAACAGCTTCTCCCTCAGAGCTCTCAGAGCCGACTCCTCCACTCTGCTAATCCTGGGACAGGAGATGAAAAAGCAACATTTTAACACACTGGTATAGAAGAAATACTTGGAGATTTTACTATATTTCTACTCTCTCTTTCTTAACTTATCAGTCTCCCAAGAGCTCAGTTCTTGAGGGAGAGCTCCTTTACTCTTGCCTGTTGTACACAAACAGGATGAGCATGGGGAACGCCGCTGTCCTTCCTGGTATGGGACAGTGGTTAGAGAAGTTCTGGAGAAAGATCACCTCTGTGGTAAAGTTATCTCATCACCCTGTGCTTCAATTTCCCCACCTGTAAAACAGTGATTAAAACGGTACCTATCTCTACCACACAGGATTATTGTGAAGATTACAATGAGTAATTTCATGTACAGCACTTAGAAGAAAGCGTGGCATGGCCGGGCGCGGTGGCTCAAGCCTGTAATCCCAGCACTTTGGGAGGCCGAGACGGGCGGATCACGAGGTCAGGAGATCGAGACCATCCTGGCTAACACGGTGAAACCCCGTCTCTACTAAAAAATACAAAAAACTAGCCGGGCGCAGTGGCGGGCGCCTGTAGGCCCAGCTACTCGGGAGGCTGAGGCAGGAGAATGGCGTGAACCCGGGAGGCGGAGCTTGCAGTGAGCTGAGATCCGGCCACTGCACTCCAGCCTGGGCGGCAGAGCAAGACTCCGTCTCAAAAAAAAAAAAAAAAAAAAGAAGAAAGCGTGGCACATAGAAAGCACTCACCAAATAGTATCTGTTATCACAATTATTGTGCATTCCTTATAATTTATTATCATGTGAAACAGAAGGCAAAATTTATGAATAACAAAATAACACTAGTTTAGTTTTTTCATTCTTATTGGGTCAATAGAACAATGCTGGGCACAGTACTTGGCTTAAAGCAAGTGCTCAATAAATATGTGTAGTTGAATGAACAAGAATATAAAAAGAGGTTTGGGGTGGTGGCTCATGCCTGTAATCCCAGCACTGTGGGAGGCCAAGGTGGGTGGATTCCTTGAGCCCAGGAGTTCAAGACCAGCCTTGGTAACATGGCAAAACCCCTCTCTACTCAAAATACAAAAAAAAAAAAAAACCAGCCAGGCGTGGTGGCGCATCCCTGTAGTCCCAGCTACTCGTGGGGCTGAGGTGGGAGGATCACTTGAGCCCAGGAGGTAGAGGCTGCAGTGAGCCAAGATCACATCACTGCACTGCAGTCTGGGTGACAAAGTGAGACCCTGTCTCAAAAAAAAAAAAAAAAAAAAAAAAAGAATATAAAAAGAGATAAAAGGTAAGCGTACATTACTTGTAATATCTTACTGAGGAACCAATCATTCTATAAATAATGACCAGATAACCTATCTTTTCCAGTGTTAAAAGTTAAAAAAAATTAAATCATGTTTGATGAAAATCTTACTGCAGTTGAAGGCATTTAACATGACAGTCTTTAAGTGGGCTACATAGACCCTTGAAAGAATGTGAACCGGCTGGGCGCGGTGGCTCACGCCTGTAATCCCAGCACTTTGGGAGGCCGAGGCCGGTGGATCACCTGAGGTCGGGAGTTCGAGACCAGCCTGACCAACATGGAGAAACCCCGTCTCGACTAAAAATACAAAATTAGCTGGGTGTGGGGGCACATGCCTATAATCCCAGCTACGAGGGAGGCTGAGGCAGGAGAATTGCTTGAACCTGGGAGGCGGAGGTTGTGGTGAGCCAAGATCATGCCATTGCACTCCAGCCTGGGCAACAAGAGTGAAACTCTGTCTCAAAAAAAAAAAGTGTGAACCTAGCCTGGCATGATGGCACATGCCTATAGTCCCAGCTATTTGGGAGGCTAAGGTGGGAAAATCACCTGAGCCTGGGAGGTTGAGATTGCAGTGAGCAAGATCGTGCCACGGCACTCCAGCCTGAACAACCAGAGTGAGACTCTGTCTCAAAACAAAACAAAACAAAAAAAGGTGTGAACCAGTTAGGCATGGTGGCTCATGCTTATAATCCCAGCACTTTGGAAGGCTGAAGTGGGAGGATCACTTGGGGCCAGGAACTCAAGACCACCCTGGGCAACACAGCTAGGCTGGGTTTCTTTACCAAAAAAAACTTTAAAATTAGCCAGGCATGGTGGTGCATGCCTGTAATCTCAGTTACTTGGGAGACTATGGCAGGAGGATTGCTTGAGCCCAGGAATTTGAGGTTATGATCACGCTACTATACTCTGGCCTTGGTGACAGAGCAAGGCCCTGTCTCTACAAAAGGAAAAGAAAGGGTGAACCACCTAAAACTCACCCCAAATTTCACAAGTATGTGAGCATATGTGATATTTTGTAGACAGCTTGTTGTTTTATCAGAGGCTAACAGAAGAATGGGACTCCTAAAAAGTTTAAGAACCACTAGTTAGACAAAGCATTTAAGCTGCTCCTGGTAATCTGTAGTCATGGAGAGTTATGCAGGGGTGGAGTAGGGCAATGCCCTTGAAAGCTATCTGGATGTAGAAGGCTTTCCTGTCCGTATGTCAAGCAACACTTAGTAAACACTTACTAAATGCAGAGCTCTACATGGATTATCTCATTCATCCCTCAACACTCATTGAAGAAGGAACGATAACATTAAGTCCATTATGCCCATTACGGCCAGAGATAGTAATTAGGTCGAGGTCACATAGCTACCAAGGAGGGAGGCCAGATATCCAACTGGCTGTGATGGCTCCAAGCTGGCTCTGCTATTATTGTGAGAAGTGGATTGAAACAAAAAGTAAATGAATTCTGACTGAGGATTCCTCTAAGAAGAGCATGTTATCAGGCCAGGCATGGTGGTTCACACCTGTAATCCTAGCACTTTGGGAGGCCAAGGCAGGAGGATCACTTGAGCTCAGGAGTTTGAGACCAGCCTGGGCAGAATAGTGAGACTCTGTCTCTACAAAAAATTTTAAAAAGTAGCTGGGTGTGGTGGCGCATGCCTGTAGTCCCAGGTGTCAGGTAGCTGAGGTGGGAGGATCTCTTAAGCCCATCAGGTCGAGGCTGCAGTGACCTGTCATCATGCCACTGTACTCCAGCCTAGGTGACAGATCGAGACCCTGTCTCATTAAAAAAAAAAAAAAAAAAAAAAAAAGCGTGTTTTCTTGGCTTTATGGACATTGAGACATCATCAATTATGGTTGCTCAGTGACATTTCCCTCCTTTTTTCTAAGTTCTCCACTGTGCTCCTACAGTTGAAGTCACTGGATAAGTGATAAATCAGGTGATGTTATACTTATTTAATGCAATCAATGAAGGTTTCAAAGAGCTGAATGCTTTTTGACTATCTTATTGAAACACACTATTTCTAGGATTCTCTACAGTGACTCTTTTTGCAGAGACAACCCCTACATCCTATGGGATCACAGTTCTGTGCTCCAGGTACCAGGGCTCACCTCTGGAGATTCTAATTCGGTAGGGCTGGGTGAGGCTCAAATGGCTGACTTTTTATAAAGCTCCACAGATGATTTTGCTGCACAGTAGGTCTGACATTCACTTGGTGAGTTTTTATTTTTACATAATTCTTCTTTTTAAGTGAGGCTGGCCTATATTTAATAACTTGAGAATGATTTAAAATAATGTACTTTTATAGCACTCACACAAGGGTAAATGCTAAATACTAACATGTTCTCTATCCACCTGATTCATGCTAACTTTGCCTATCTTAATTTCTAGCTCTGTTAGGCTGAATATTTAAAGAAGCATGTTTAGTGGCACTAAAACTGTATCTGTTAGCATCTTATATACTCTGAGGCCATCTTTGCTGTGGGAGGCAATATTGCATAGACATTAAAAGTGTGGGTTCTGAAATAGAATTGCATCAGTCAAGGACTACCTTCTCTCAAGGACTAGCTGTGTGGCCACAGGTCAGCTGATTTAACCTTGGTTCTTTAATAATCTCCTCTACAAAACTGAAATTAATAACAATATCTGTTGCATAAATTCACTGTGAGACTATACATGTAAATTCTTTATAACATTTTGTGGTGGTAATCTCTCAACTAAGAACTCAGAATCATCTCAGAAGCTACTATTATTTATTTATTTATTTATTTATTTAATTTTTGAGACGGAGTCTCGCCTGTCACCCAAGCTGGAGTGCAGTGGCGTGATTTCGGCTCACTGCAACCTCTGCCTCCTGGGTTCCAGTGATTCTCCTGCTTCAGCCTCCCGAGTAGCTGGGATTACAGGCGTGTACCACCACGCCTGGCTAATTTTTTTGTATTTTTAGTAGAGACAGGGTTTCATCATGTTGGCCAGGCTGGTCTCAAACTCCTAACCTCAAATGACCCACCCGGCTTGGCCTCGCAAAGTGCTGGGATTACAGACGTGAGCCTCCATGCCCGGCCAAAAGCTACCATTCAAATAATATTATATGCTTCCTTCCAGAAAGAAAGGGGCCTCATTAACAAATATGTGCACTGGATTTCACCTGCCAAATCTCCAGACAGTGAAAGAACCTCTGGCTGTGGCTTGTAGGGGTAACACAAACCCGTTAAAGATGAGAGAAAATAGAAGAGTAACTTTAGAAAGACTTAGTGGTTTAGTAAGCAGACTTTACCCAAGACGCAGCCATGGAGAATAATGTCTTCTTCTTTTTTTTTTTTTTTTGTTTTTTTGAGACAGTTTTGCTGTGTCACTCAGGCTGGAGTGCAGTGGCACAATCTTGGCTCACTGCAAACTCCACCTCCCAAGCTCAAGCCATCCTCCCCGCTCAGTCCCCCAAGTAGCTGGGACTACAAGAGCACGCCACATCAGGCTAATTTTTGTATTTACTGTAGAGATGGGGTTTTGCCATGTTGCCCAGGCTGGTCTGGAATTCCTGGGCTCAAACTATCCTCCTGCCTCAGTCTCCCAGAGTGCTGGGATTACAGGCAAAAGCCACTGTGCCCCACTGAAAATAATTTCTACAGAAAACAAATTTGTTGCTCCCATTAATGATGGGTAGATAGAGCTATTAGGAGTGTGTGGAGGAGAAGGAAGAGACTCCTCTACTCTAATGTCTGTCACATTAATAGAACGTCATGTGACATAGCCAAATTCTGAATTCTCACGTAGAATTTGGATAAATATAACGTTTGACACTTCATTCAAAGATTCTATAAACACTATAATTTTTTTCTGAAAACCACTCATTGAAAAGTCTTGCCTTTGC
This sequence comes from Theropithecus gelada, assembly GCF_003255815.1. Lineage (NCBI taxonomy): Eukaryota > Metazoa > Chordata > Mammalia > Primates > Cercopithecidae > Theropithecus > Theropithecus gelada. The sequence goes on along the minus strand of NC_037672.1, from coordinate 66,154,978 downwards.
CTCATGGTGAGTGTGTTGGTCACCTTGTTAGCTTGATACTGCACGATATGTGGGGTCAGGGCTGGCCCCAGTTTGACATAGGCCCCTCTGTTGCTGCCAACTTCATAGTAGTTGGAGGCAGAAAAGATCGTTAATACCTACATCAAAACAGAAGAGAGAAAGGCATTCACATTCACTGAAGAAACCCTTACCCTCAATCCTATGTGGCCCAACTCAACTGCAGAGGCTGCCGTTTCTCCTAGTGCTCATCTGAGAAACCATTCCTTCCTTCCTTCCTTCCTTCCTTCCTTCCTTCCTTCCTTCCTTCCTTCCTTCCTTCCTTGTCATCGATGCTAACAGGGCAAGAGTTGTGACCCAAGTCATAGAAATTTGAATTCCGATAGTTTCACAATGTATCTTCTTCACATTTTTATCCCAACTGAAAATAGCAGGGGTCATAGAAAACACCATATTTGCTTCAACTTAGAGGCGAGCTGGGGCTGATACACCAGGATGGCCATTGCAATGAGGAGGAAAATCAGTTCTGAGAGCTGATGTGGTGCCTTAAAGCAGAGTTTCCTACGGACGGTTGTGGCTCCTCAGATGCTGTATGAAAAAAGTTTTCACAGTCAATACCTTGGGAAATGCTAGATACTGTATCTCTTCCTGAAAATTTACAGTGGTAGGAAACTAAAGGTTCTTAGAAGTCCTGCAATAAAGAAACTTGTACAGTATAACCTAGTGGTATTGGGAGAGACAAATATTGTAGGATTTGGAGATGTCCAAAGATCAGTCAGGATGTTAATTGTGCTCCTGAGAAGACAAATGATGCTGAATCCCTGCCTGGGGAGCAGTGCAGAAATCCAATTACCCTGTAGGCTTTTTTGAGACATGTGACAGTGAGCCACATGACCTGAAGAATAGAGGTGTGGCTGGGAAAACACAGGCCTTGTATTTCCATTCATAAAACGGGACCATGTCACTCAGGCTATTGGTGGACAGTGGCCTCAATCAAACTTTGGGTATTAAAGAGGCTATAAGAGTCAAGGATAAATGACTGTAAAGGACCTAGTTGCTTTGAGCAAGTGGGTAACAAATACAAGGTCTGTAGGTTGTTAGAAACTGAGAGCCTTTGCTCATCCAGGCCTGAGCCCTTTGGACTACTTCGGTGACACACAAGCCTGTGCTGCTGCAGAGGGAGCACCCACCTTGCGGTTGTGACAGAATTCATAGCCTTCAGGTTTGCATTCGTGTGAACGGATCAGGAATTGCAGGTTGTATTTTTGTAGCAACTGTTGTGTCACATCAGGCCCAAAATAACAGCCTCCTCCTCGAATAGTGTTGGCCTTGCAGCCCTCTTGAGCCATGGGATCACTCCACAGGATATCTACAACCTGAGAAAACCAAGAGATGTTTTCCTTCCCCAAAACTAGATACATATTCATCCACAGGCATTCAAATGAAAAGAAGAGGAGGAGGAGGAGGAATAAAAATAAGTGAATAAATGTCCATGCAAGAAATATTTGTCATACATTTATATTTTGGACCTCTAAGGTTCCAGAATTTCATATTACTCACAAAATGAATGCGTGCATGTATACATATTCGTTGACAAGTATATACCCACTTTCTTGAAAATAAATCTGATATGAAAGTTCAATATGTAAAACAGATGAAGTTGCCCTGCTAGAAGCTTTGATCATGGCCAGTAGTCTTCAGTCAGTGCCAATGCTCCAGACTCCTGGACGTTTGCCCTAAAGAGAAGGCGCAAGTCCAGGGACTGGCAAGAGAGTCTCTTGCATATTCACAAGATCCCAGATGTGGTCCTGGGAAAGCGCAATTGACATTTTATTTCTTAAAGTAGTTTAAGAATTTTTTTTTCTTTTTTACAAATTGCAGAGAGGGCCAGGCTGTAATCCCAGTACTTTGGGAGGCTGAGGTAGGTGGATCATTTGAGGTGAGGAGTTCAAGATCATCTTGGCCAACATGTGAAACCCCATCTTTACTAAAAATACAAAAAAATGAGCCAGGCATGGCAGTGCAACACCTGTAATCCCAACTATTGGGGGAGGCTGAGGCAGGAGAATCACTTGAACCCGGGAGAGGGAGGTTGCAGTGAGCCAAGATCGCACCACTGCTCTCCAGCCTGGGCGACAGAGTGAGACTCTACCTCAAACAAACAAACAAACAAATAAGTAATTGCAGAAGAGCTGAGCAATTTTTCTAACACTTCAGATTCTACCCTATTATTAATACTCAGGAAGACAGTAACTGCCAGTCATACACTACTCAGATGAAATAACTGAATAATTTTGGTTATTGACATTTAATACTTTCGTGTTTTTTTTTTTTTTTTTTTTTTTGAGACAGGGTCTCACTCTGTTGCCCAGGCTGGAGTGCAGTGGTATAACCTCAGCTCACTGCAACCCCCGCCTCCCAGGTTCAAGGGATTCACCTGCCTCAGTCTCCCGAGTAGCTGGGATTACAGGCGTTTGCCACCATGCCCAGCTACTTTTTGTATTTTTAGTAGAGACCAGATTTCACCATGTTGACCAGAGGCTGGTCTAGAACTCCTAACCTCAGATGATCCTTCTGCCTCGGCCTCCCAAAGTGCTGGGATTACAGGCATGAGCCACCACGCCCAGCCAACATTTAATGCTTCCTAAAAGTACTTTTGTAAAAGAAAACCTTCATCTGATTTGTAAATATCAAGACATTATCACTGAGTCAGTTTGCAAAAGGAAAGACCTACACTTTACAATTTCAATTCTAAATTGCTGTTGAAGCCCAGATCAATAACTCTGAGAGAACATAACCTAAATGCACCATCTCTTTTTCTGAGGCTTCTAGACTCAGAGTCAATTGTAACTTCTCTTTCTCACTACCCTCCATCCAATCAATCAGCAAGTTCTGCTAATTTTAGCTCTTAAATAATTCTGAATTCATTTCTTTATTGGGTGAACTACATGAGATTGCCATTCTTATGGGTCAGAAATGGTTGAATACCAGCAAGTTCCTATAATTCTGTTAACAGTACTGCAGGCCAGGCACAGCGGCTCAGGCTGGGTGCAGTGGCTCACGTCTGTAATCCCAGCACTTTGGGAGGCCAAGGTGCGTGATTGCTTGAGCCTCAGGAGTTCAAGACCAGCCTGGGCAACATGGTGAAACGCTGTATCTTCAAAAAATACAAAAATTAGCCGGCCATGGTGGTGCACACCTGTAGTCCCAGCCATTGGGGAGGCTGAGGTAGGAGGATCATCTGAGCCTAGGAAGTACAGGCTGCAGTGAGTCATGATTACGCCACTGTACTCCAGCCTTAGCAACTGCAGTGACTTTGTCTCAAATTAAAAAAACAAAAAAAAACAAAAAAAACAAGCTCACCGTAATCATCTCCCACCTGGATGGCTACAACAACCTTTTCAGGGCTCTCTCTGCCATAGTCTTCGTCAGTGAAGTCGGCTGCCTGAGCCATCTATTTTGGCAAGTAATGTTAGCGCCTACTCAATATCCATTATCCTCTTCCTTCTTCCATACTGACAGAACTCTGGGTTTGGGGTGGCAGGGTGCCTCGCTGCATACTACTTACTCTCCAAGTCTCCCCTGCAGCTAGGGGTGGCCATGTGACATAGTTCTAGAGATCTGGGGACAGCTCTTGCCTGGTAACAGAGAAGAGAAGCTGCTGCCTAGCCCTTTTGGCCTTGAACTATGGCAGCTATATTGCTGACACATTAAAAAAAAACACACACACACACACAATAGCATCCAACAAATGATAGCTTATCTTCTTACCCTATTGGTGCTCAATCACTAACCAAAGTATTATCAGGCAATAGAGCCTAACTGCCACACGTCCTCATCTTTTATAAAACTCTAAAACATGAGAGTCATTAGGGAAATACTAGTGTCCTTCTGGGGTATTGTAACTCCAGAGAGAGACAGAAAGAGGGGCCTCAAAACATACCCGGAGTTTCCATGGAAGGAACGGGTTTGACCTGTTGGCAGCCACGTGCTAGCAAGCAGCGCCTGGCCACGCTCACCTGCCTCCACTCCTCCTGAGTGGGCTTCTGCAACTCTCCGGCTTCAGAGTCTGCTTCTGAGGCAGAGCGGGAAGCCTCCTCTTTCTGTCCGGTCACCAGGAGGCCTGCTTGCTGCCGGCACCGCTCCAGCTCCAGTTCCACCGAGCTCCGCACCTGCCGGGAGAGCTCCCGCCCGTCCAGGCAACCGCCGCAGGGGATGCTGGAGGACCTGTTGGTTTTGTGGGCCTTGTAGGAGCTGAGCCGAAGGGGTGAAGAGGGAAGAGAGCGGCTTTGTGGGAGAAACCATGGGATGGGTTCCTGTGCAGAGCTCTTCCGGTTGGCTTTTCCCTTCTCCTCCATCTGCTTCTCACTCTTCTGTCTCGTTTTGCACCTCATGGTGGAAACTATCTAAACATGCCAGAAAGAGATACAGATGCTGGAATGAAACTGTAGGCCCAGTCGGGTGTGGTGGCTCACTCCTGTAATCCTAGAACTTCGGGAGACTGAGCCCGCCGGATCACTCAAGCCCAGGAGTTCAAGACCAGCCTGAGCAACATGGCAAGACGCTTTCTCTATAAAAAATACAAAAAAATGGGCTGGTCATGGCGGCACCTGCCTGTAGTCCCAGCTACTAGTGAGGCTGAGGCAGGAAGATCACTTGAGTCCGGAAGGTCAAGGTTGCAGTAAACTGAGATTGAACCACTACACTCCAGCCTGGGTAACAGAGGGAGACCCTGAGGAAAGAAAGAAGAAAGAAAGAGAAGGAAAGAAAAAGGAAGGAAGGGAGGGAGGGAAGGAGGGAGGGAGGGAGGGAAGGAGGGAGGGAGGGAGGGAGGG